>NW_026000252.1:131110-141670 GCF_001458135.2 Marmota marmota marmota
TCTTAGTTACTCTCCTTATATCAAAGAAGACATTTGGCATTTGTTTTTTAGGGATTGGCTAGCTTCACTTAGCATAATCTGCTCTAATGCCATCCATTTCCCTGTAAATTCTATGATTTTGTCATTTTTTAATGCAGAGTAATACTCCATTGTGTATAAATGCCACATTTTTTTTATCCATTCATCTATTGAAGGGCATCTAGGTTGGTTCCACAGTCTTGCTATTGTGAATTGTGCTGCTATGAACATCGATGTATCAGTGTCCCTGTAGCATGCTCTTTTTAGGTCTTTAGGGAATAGACCGAGAAGGGGAATAGCTGGGTCAAATGGTGGCTCCATTCCCAGCTTTCCAAGAAATCTCCATACTGCTTTCCAAATTGGCTGCACCAATTTGCAGTCCCACCAGCAATGTACAAGTGTACCCTTTTCCCCACATCCTCGCCAGCACTTGTTGTTGTTTGACTTCATAATGGCTGCCAATCTAACTGGAGTGAGATGGTATATAGCTTTTCATTTGTACCTTTTCCCTTCCTCTGTTTCTCAGCTCTCCAAGCTGTATTCATTTTTCTTTTCATACTTCCTCCCCACTGATAAGACTTGTCCTTTGTGAACTGTATGGTCACTCCCAGTCTTTCTTTTCTCCTCTGCTCAGAGCACATACACTGTTTCAATTAGGATAGAGGTCACAAAGGCAAGGCAAGATGCTAGTGCAATTGGGGGAAATCACCAGTGTTACTCCAGTAAAACAGAAGATGTTCCGAGCAACACTGGATGGGTCCATTATTGGGTTTCATGAGGACTGATGTGTCAGAGAAACCACTATGTAAGTTTTTTTTAACTTTTATTTTCTTTTTATTATTGTTGTTGTTGTTATTTTGCACTTCTGGGGATTAAACTTAGCACTCCTACATGCTAGGAAAATGTTCTACCACTGACCTACATCCCCAGACCCATTACGTGAGTTTTCGTGGGAGGATTTTTACACAGGGATTCTCTTTCAAGTTAATTTCCTGTTGTTCCTTGCATGAAATACTTGCTCTGACGTATATTTTTAAAAGAAAAATGGCCATGATAGGTGCTAAAGGGAAAAGCCTCTACCTGCTCTCTTTATGGCAATTCTTTTTTTTTTAGTAAGTCATTTTCAAAAAGATTCCATTTCCACAGAATAAAAGGTTTTGCTTTAAATAGAATTTTGTATAATTTAGGCTATCAATTAAAATAGATTCAAGCATTGTGTAAATTACAACCATCTTGAGGTAGCCACAAGGAATTTGTGTACTATTCCCCTACTTATGTCATGATTAAAAAGGAAAAGCCACAATTGGCCAAAGTTCTGGTCCATCCAACCCAGAATTTTTAAAGGGGGACTAAGTGCCATGTTGGCAGTAGAAGTAGAGGGAATGTGGTTGTCCTCCTTAATGACAGCCTCAAAGGTTTAAGACAAATCTAAGCCTCTCTTAGTAAGATATCTTAGTTTTATTTTCCAGGAATGTAGTCTAGATCTTTCTTGAATCTCTTTACATCTCAACGTGTGCTGTTCTTTGAGGTGGTTAGTTCCACAGGTTTACTGCCCACTGTATAAAGTCTCACATCCTTTTGTTTGTCTTGGATTTCAGTCTTTTGGTTTAAAGGTCTATGCTGAGCTTTAGCCAGTAAATAGCTTTGATCACTATTTACTCTGTACATACCCTTCATGATGCTTTTATAATGAGGAAAGTAGTGGAACCTACTTCATAGGTTTAATAGTGAATGATTGAGTGCATGTAAAGCATTTGGACATGTGCTGGGCACAGAGTGAGCTCTAAATAAGTGATCATTATTACTATTGCATTAATATTAATTTTGGCTGTTGCCTCTATTTCCATCTTTTTGGGTTAATGAATGCTAATTCTTTGGGTCTGTCTCCTTCTCATCCCCCCTCCCTTTTTTTGGTATCAGAGATTGAATCCACAGGTGCTTAACTACTGGCCCACATCCCCAGCCCTTTTTCGTATTTTATTTTTGAGACAGGATCTTGATAATTTGTTTAGGGTCTCACTAAGTTGCTGAGGCTGGCTTCAAACTCACAATCCTCCTGCCTCAGCCTCCCGAGCCACTAGGATTACAGGCATGTGCTACAATGCCCAGCTCATCCCCTCATTCTTGCTGCCTTTTGCCTTTCTTGATTTGTGATGCTTTGAATTAAACAATATGTTCCAGACGTGGCTGCACAGATTTTAATATTTTTCCAAAACTAGGATAAACTCTTCTTTTATTTCTGGTCTATTTTCTATGGATGCACAGAATTTCAACAGTGAGTTGAAATTGATCTAGAAATAACATTCAACTCCTAGATCAGTTTCCAGGGCTATAGGTAACAACACATTTATGTCTATTGTACACTAATATTTTTTGGTAAATGTTTGACCTTACTGAGATGATCTGCTTTTCCCTACTCCCTAAATTTTAAGACATTTTCTTGCTATTTAGACTATGTTGGCTTGGCATTTCACTACTGAGAAAAGCTGACCGCCAGCTACAAGCACAGAATGAAATCAACCAAATTATGTTATGTGCATGTACAAATATATCATAATGCATCTCACTATTATGTGTAATTATAACTTTCTAATAGAAAAGCAATACTATTGTGTATGCATTATTATACACCATTTATAATGCTTAAATAAGCTTGGACCCAGAGGATTATTCATTGTGTATCTAAAATTCATATTTAACTGGCATTTGATATTCCATCCCTACCTTGGACAAGTTACTTAATCTGTGCTTCAGTTTCTTCTTCTGTAAAATGGGGAGGGAGCAACTGGTGCAAGATGACATCTGGGAATGATGTGGGGCTGGGGTTGTAGCTTAGTGGTAGAGTGCTCATCTAGCATGTGTGAGGTGCTGGGTTTGAACCTCAGCACCACACAACATAAATAAATAAAATAAAGGTATTATGTTCAAGTACAAGTAAAATAAAACCAAATAAATAAATAAACAAAATGGGAATTATGTGGATGTGATGATGATAATAGTACCAAGTTCTCCATCCAGGGAAGTACCCACTTCTTCTTATCCTCCAATTCATTATGTAAATTGGTTTGCCTTTCCTGAAAACAGTGTTTTCCCAAATCTCAGAGGGACTCATTTACAACACAAAAAGTCAACAATATGGAAGCTTGTCAAGGACTTTTTGAAAAGTCTTTTAAATTCTATCCCTGGGTTCCTCCTTGCCCATATGTTATTTACTCTCTTGAGGAGCACTGATACATTAGTTAGACATGATTTTCTCTCACAGAAACCCTGCTGCCTTCCTTGTAAAAGGTCATGTTTGACTGTGACTCTAAATTGATTAATTAGGTATAAAACAATGGTTCAGAGATTTCCAGATTTTGCTTTTTTAGAATATTTTTCATAGAATCATTAAACGTCAGTGATGGAAAGAACCTTGGAGATAGCTTAATTTTCTTCATTTTCCAACAAGGAAATCAAGGCCTAAAAAGGCTTCAGACAAAACCCATTTTTTATCTAATAGTCTTTTAAAAAAATGTTTATTTTTTAATTGTAGTGAGACACAATACCTTTGTTTATTTATTTATTATGTGGTGCCGAGAATCGAACCCAGTGCTTCACAAGTGTTAGGCATGCACTCTACTGCTGAGCCACAACCCCAGCCCCCTCATCAATAGTCTTTTAACAATCAGAATAACATTCTTATTCTGGATTATGCTAAAATGTTTGGGAGAATGTTTTCTTTAATGTCTCAAGAGGAATTCATTTTTCTTCCCATGGAATGCACGATAGATATAATTTATGAAAGGGAAACGTTTTCAAGAACTCCAATTTTAAAAATTGGCTTGCATTTAACTTTATTGTCATATGCCTTACCTCAGAAGTTTGCTTTTTGATTATTCCTATTAAGAAATCTATCCTCAAAACATATCTATTTCCTTCTTATTGTCAAAATCACATTGCCAAATTTATATAGCGTTTACTATGTGCAAGGAACTGTTCTACTTTATATAGATCCTCATTTAAAGCTCAAATGTACATGATGTGAAACAACAGTACAGTGTTTGAAGATAAGGAAATGGATAACTTTGGGCTGGGGGAGGGAGCAACTGGATCAAGATGACATCTGGGTGCAGGCAGCATGTTTTTCCTTGATCTGGGTGATAAATACATGAATGTGTTAACTTTGCAAATTCAGTGAGTTGGTGGCCATCTAGAATTTGTGCAGCTTTCTGTAGATATTTCATACTTTAATGAAAATTTAAAGAAAAAAAATCACTCATTTTCGCCTTCAAATCAACTTATTTAAGCAAGTATTTTTATTATTCTCTTTAAACAGATGAGAAAACTGAGGTATAGGAAACTTATCTTGGTGAAGATCACGGAGCTAGTATGCAGGGAAAACTAGAATTTCAAGTTTTGAACCTAAATGGCCTGGCTCCAGAGTCTGTTCTTCACTAGTATACTATATACCACCTCTCAGAGTTGAATCTTTCTTAGTAGGAAGGTTATTTGCTTCCTAATCTTTTTTTTTTTTTTTGTACTGGGGATTGAACCCAGGGGCATTTAAGCACTGAGTCATGTCCCCAACCATTTTCATTTTTTTGAGACAGGGTCTTGCTGAGTTGCTTAGGGCCTCCCTAGGTTGCTGCTTTGAACTCCCTATCTTCCTGCCTTAGGCTCCCGAGCTGCTGGGATTACAAGCATGTGTCATCACGCCCGGCTATTTGCTTCCTAATCTTATGATGACTTTGTATTTGGCCCTAACTACATCTACTTCTGCATTTCCCCTCATTATACATCATCAGACCTTGATTCAGTGCACATGCACACACCTATGTAGAGGATAAAAAAGGAAAAAATGCTTTAATAACATAATTTCCTTATTTTTGCCATCTATTTTTGTCTCTGTATCCTTTAAAATACACTAAAACATATTAAAAATCCAATCTGAAACTCTAAGAACATTTTTCTTTTTTAAAGGCATTCTCTAAAAATCCTTCCAAGTAATCTCTAAGAGTAGAAATCACACTGTAGTCTTCTGTTGTAACCTAAATATTTTAGGGATTCAGAAAATCATGGAAGAAAGGAAAGCATTTAGCATTTTAGGTCCTCTGGATTCCATCTGCCTCTATCCCTTATTGTTGTGTAACTGCTGGGCAAGTCAAATGCTTACGTAAATAAGGGTTAGATTTTCAAAGATTCATAAGGGTTGCTAAGAGTAGTAGACGCTCAGAGGAAGGTACAAATGGATAAGAGAGAGGAACTACCATTTGACATAGGAATTAATAATCCCCACTTTGCAGTTGAAGAAAATAAGTCTCTAACATCAGGTTTGCACAGCCAATAAGGTACATTAGGCTCCAAAGCCCATATATTCCTCCATTAAATTGAGCAATCTTCGAAAAGTAGATGTCTCATTGCCTGTTTTAGAGTAAAAATATCAAAAGAAAATGATGTAAGTAAATATATATTTTTTCTTTTAAAAAGATCTTACTGAAAGAAAGCACTTATTCTTTATAAACAACACAAAACTGCTTTGTGATGGAAGAGAAAGGCATTTTGAACAACATACTGATCAGTCAATTCCTCTCATTACAGTGAATCACACTTTTCCTTAATCTCTTTCTTGAAGAGCACTGACAAAAAAATCAGTTCAAAAGAATCACAGATCTTATCATTTTTTGGAACAATATTCACACTCAAAAATATTGTGATAAAATTATATTAACAATTAGAGTAAATTAGAATAAATTCAAAGCTACCAAAAACCTATGATCCTGCCCATGAAGTTTATCCATTAGTCATGGTTGTTTTCTTTCTTTTTATTTTCAAGTTTCCTTATTTCCTTCTTCTTCTTCTTTTTAATTTGTTCTTTTTAGATATACATGACAGTAGAGCATATTCTGACATTTTATACTTACACGGAGTATAACTTATTCTAATTAGGATTCCATTCTTGTGGTTGCACATGATATGGTGTTTCACTGGTGGTATATTTGTTTGTGGACATAGGGAAGTATGTCTAATTCATTCTTCTGTCTTCTCTATTCCCATCCACCCTCCCTTCCCTTAATTCCCCTTTGTCTAATCTAATGAACTTCTACCCCCCCCCCTATTGTGTGTTAGCATTCCTATATCAGAAAGAACATTTGGCCTTTGGTTTTTTGGAATTGGCTTATTTCACTTAGCATGACAGTTTCCAGTTCCATGCATTTATGGCAAATGCCATAATTTCATTCTTGTTTATGGCTGAGTAATATATGTATGTCATGGTTGTTTTAAATACTCAGCATATACATAATAATGCACTCTACTCTCTATTCATTATAATCAGTATAAGTATAGTGGATAAAAACATGAATTCTGATATTACACTCTCTGGATTTAAGTTCTGACTCAAACTTTTAATAACTGTGTTACCTTGACATATAGGGTTGGCTGATTTAGCAAATAAAAATATAGGACAGCCTGTTGAATTAGAAATTCAAATAAGCAATACTTTTAAAACATGAATCTAAATGTCTCTTACAGAATTATTCATTGTGTATCTAAAATTCATATTTAACTGGCATTTGATATTCCATCCCTACCTTGGACAAGTTACTTACTCTGTCTGTGCTTCAGTTTCTTCCTCTGTAAAATGGGAATGATGTGGGGCTGGGGTTGTAGCTTAGTGGTAGAGTGCTCACCTAGCATGTGTGAGGTGCTGGGTTTGAATCTCAGCACCACATAACATAAATAAATAAAATAAAGGTATTGTGTTCAAGTACAAGAAAATAAAAACAAACAAATAAATAAATAAACAAAATAGGAATTATGTGGATGTAATGATGATAGTAGTACCAAGTTCATGGAGTATTGCAAGGATTAAGTATGTAAACTGCTACATAACTGGCACAGATTAAGTATTATAGCTATTGTAATTAATTCATTCCTCCATTTACATTAATTCAACTTTGGCTTGGGATTCTCCTTTAAGAAGGACAATGAAAGAATTACTTTATGCCTCATTTACTATGTGCAGAACCAAAATAGAGGAGTGACAGTGAAACATTTTTATGCATATTCCTTTGAATACCTTACTTTTTTACTTGGAAATATATTCAATAACCCAGAATTTTATAACCCAGATACAGTTTCTTTTGTTCATATAAATGACCTTTCCATACAGCAATAACCTTCTTTATGTTTTTTAGGGTCTGGAAAAATAGGAAAAAATATCTTTTTAAAAATATATTTCATGAACTAAATCCATCTTCCACAACATGGTAAGTACCCATTTCTCTATATTTGCATGGCAGAAATCTGTATATTGTCAGATGCAGAAGAAACATTAAAATTTAAGAGCTGGTATATTTCAGTTTCTTGTAACACCTGAGGAAAAACCCAAACACATAATAAAATGCAGTGTACAAAACATTTAAAATATAATCTATTTGTATCTGCTTTCATGATCTCATATTGTAAATGTCTGCCACTATTTTCACAATTTTTATGGAAAGCATGATTTATCTATGTTAATTTCAAGTTGGCATTTAGCCATTTGAATGCTTACCTTCACATATGGTAAACTATAGAGCTGTGTGAAGTTTCATAAAAGGTCAATAGCACAGAAAGAATGAAAGAACCAGAACAGTATGAATGATTCTGAAAAATTGGAGAAATATTA
Source organism: Marmota marmota marmota (assembly GCF_001458135.2). Lineage (NCBI taxonomy): Eukaryota > Metazoa > Chordata > Mammalia > Rodentia > Sciuridae > Marmota > Marmota marmota. The sequence goes on from NW_026000252.1 coordinate 138,777, forward strand.
ACTAAAGTCTCTGTGTACTTTCACAGCAGGCAAATATCGTGATTTTGCCAGTAATCTGTGCTTTAGATTACAATAAATTGTTCCTGTTTTTCTTTCCATTGCAGAAGACACTAACTTGGCTTCGTGAGACCAGGCATGCATGTCATCTCCCACCTCATTTTCTTTTGAGTGTAGGAGGGGAAATATAATACAAACTGTTCTGGAGCACAATAATCTATTTTACAGTTGCACGCAAGAAAACTATCCCAGAAAACCTGGCAATGTAGCATTCAGATCTCTTCACATCATTTCTATCCTTTTCTCTGCTCCTTTCTTTACTGTCATTATCATGCATTCAAAGAGCAATTTATGTATGCAGGAACACAGCAGAAATATTTAGTAATATAATCTTATAGACACAAGATTAACAATCACTACTTTGAAGAAAATGGTACAGTTTCTGCAGGAAGATATGATACCAGCAGGCACAGGCAGCATTTGACTTGCCCTAAACATAGGACAATTATTCAAGAAGTGGTTTTTCTAAATGGGAAGTGAATGGTTCCAACTTAGTTTCTATTTTTTATGTCCTTTATTGATACCTTGCCATGAGGTTACAAAGGATTTATCTCTGCACTTGTGGAATCTATATTCGCAACCCGGCCTTTTACTATTTTCAACTTCCTACTGGATATGTCCCATTAGATATCATGCAGGCACCTCAAACTCAGAGTACCCAAACTCATTACCTTTTCTTTCCCCCAGTCCTTGTCCTCCTATATTCCCTGGCTCAGTTGCAGACATCATTTACCCAATTTCCTAAGCTAGATGTCTCTGGCATTTTAAACTTCTCCCTCTGGTCCTGTCCATGTCCAATCAATTGAGTATTGTTGATTCTATCTTCAGATTGTTTCTGGAATTTACTCCCTCCTTTTTATTCTCACAGCCATTAATTTAGTTCAGTCCCTCTTCTGTACTTTTACAATGACTTCTTAATAGGTCCCTCAGCTTCTAGTATCTCCCATATCCACTGTACCCTTTATGTGCTAAGCAGAATTTTCTTTGGAAAAAAAAAAATCTGGATCAAATGCCTCTCTTCCTTAGAGCCTTTCAGGACTCCTAGGAGCCTATGGGATCAAGTGGAAACTGCAGAATGGCATATGAGACTTATGGTCTGCCCTGAACTTATCCTTCCAGCCTCATGCTGGGATGCCTCATGTACTGTTTCTGCCTGTTCACAAGCTAGTCCTACCAGCTAGTCCTCAAAGAAAGCTTGTCATTTCTCTAAACTAGTGGTTCTTAACCAAGAGTACACATTATCCCAGTGTTTTAAAAAGATAAAACACAACTGCCCTTTCTCCATCTGAGACCTACAAATTCAGAATCTGTACGAATTGATAGCAGACTCTTTTAACCAGATCATACAGGATGGGGGGTACAAAGGCCTGGTTTAGGCCTTTGTTCTTGCTGTCCTTCTGTCTGGAATGCCCTTCCTCCTTCACTCCCTCTCCTCAGTTCTCCTCCTGGCTCTCTCCTACTCAATTTTCAAGGCTTAGCCCAAATATTGCCTTCTCTGTGAAGCCTTCCAGGATCTACACAGGTAAAGTGAATTGCTCTCTGGTGCTTATTGCTCTAGTATTTTTAATAGACTTCCATTATAATTACATATTGTCTTGAATATTCCTTGTTGCTTATGGAATTCTCCTGGGAGAAAGCAAGGTCCTTGCACTTCTTTATACTCTTAGCACCCAGCCTTGCACTATGCTCGAGAATTATATGAGAAAGAAAAGATGTGGGGAGAGAGGAAATGGGACAGGTGGTGTGGCTTAGGCTGGATCTGGGGCCAAAATGAAAGTGTAAAAAGACATTCTAACTTCTATTTCTGAGTGAAAATTTCATTATAGGCTACAGTTGGATCCTTGTGGTGGACCTCATCACATAACATCCTAATGTTAACTAATCTTAAGATATCAATGTGGGCCAGGAAATAAGAAAGGGTAGAATGGCAACTTTGCTTGTTTATGATGTTGAGTTCCTGCTCCCCCCCTCGAAACTTCTGGTAGTCTCTGATAACAGTCCTGCACAGGAGTGCCTATCATGCCCTTACTGTGTTCATGTTCTCTGGAGTCTAGCAATACAAAACCATGGAACTTTTTACTACAGGGTGACAGAACCTCAGCTAAGCAAGTTGAAGGGTGGTAATTTTACACAACTGCCTTTCTTAGAGGTCCTGGCAACAACTTCCTTTTCCTCAGTGTGAGCTGATGGCATAGTCACTTCCTATTTGGTCTTAACTGCCAGTTTTTTTCCCTGTGTTTAACTGCCACCTTTGACCAGAACCGTTTTCTTGAGAAGCCTATGAATTAAAGAACAAGTGGTCAATTGAATATACTTTCAAAAGTCAACCCAGAGGGAAAAAATATCACCCAGGTTGGTTATTTAACATAATTTCATGGAAACCCACTTAAAGGCTCCCCTGTGACTGAAAAATATACCCTGGAGAGCACAAAGAAGTTATCTGAGCTCATTACAAAGAGCCCAGTCTCCCAAAGCTACCCCCCAAAATGACCTTCAAACTTTTACCAAAAAAAAAAAAAGTTTTTCATGTACCCACAGAGCAAGAGAAAATGATCCTTTATGGGACGACCAGTTCAGCAAGCAGTGTGCCTCTTGGCACCGAGGAGACTGGGAGTAAGCTTATGAAGGCTGTGAGGCCTTGGGTCCAAGTCATCTAAAGGTCAACAGTAGCTTTGTACTGGACAGTTTGGACAGGTGGCAAAACCGGAACCAGGAAAGGAACTCTGAACATTCCATCTTTTTTTTTTTTTTGGATACAGGGGATTGAACTCAGGGGTACTCGACCAATGAGCCACATCCTCAGCTCTATTTTGTATTTTAAATTCGAGAGAAAATCT
>NW_026000252.1:146410-234173 GCF_001458135.2 Marmota marmota marmota
AGTACTAACCTGTCGTTTTGCTCCATCTGATCTGGAAGAAAGTGTAATCCCCCCCTCCCCCCCCCCGCGCGCTCTCCTTTCCTTTGGGTGGAGAATAGAACATTACATGTGTAAAGTTTGTCTCTGAGGGTCTGCATGCTTCTTTCTCCATTGTGTGCGTGCGCCTGCTTGCGTGCGTCAGCCTTGTCTCCTGTTCATCATTTGTGATTTGGGGCAACTCTGTGTGCTGAGTAGAAAATGGTTTCTTGTCTTTATTTCGTTTGTCTTGATTTTATTTGATTTATATGGTTTAAGAACTGCTGTTCAGTGTTTCTTATTGCTTCCTGCTTTGCTTAATCATCTAAGTTGGCTATCTCTTGAATGTTTAAATCTTAATTGAGGTTGGTTAGAATGTGAACCACATATTTTAAATTTTGCTTTGCAATTTATGCCCTCTAAAAGTTGTGGTAACTCTCAGCAAAGAAGACTATTTGTCGTTCTCCCCACCTTAATGAAAAATAGCAAATTCTTGACTTCTTATTTCCATTTTCTTTTTAGATGTGATTCTTTAGCACTTGGTGAAACAAAAAAGTTTTTTCCCATAGTTGAAATTGTACAGTCTCCTAAAAATAAATTTGATGGCATGCAGTGTGACCCTTGAACCTAGACTTTTACTATTCTTTTGCAAAAGTATTGCAGATGAGATGTAGAAATATATTGTGAACTGGTAACATTTGCCTGAAATTTTGTTAACATTGGGAACAACTTTTAGGCCTTTAGAGGGAAACTTGAGTTAGCCATGTGTTCTTGAAATTAATGTATAGTATTTCCACAAATCGGGGCAAAGTAGCCTACTTGCCTACAACTTTTTAACAGTTTATTTTAGAGAATTATGAAGATTGATGGAAAAATGATTTTTCCAGAAATAAAAACAAAATTGCTTTATCCACAATGTTTTTCTCCCTCTGAGGAGAGCTGTGAAGTAGAAGCTGAGCTACCTGTTCTATCACTTAAGACTTCAACATTCCTAACTTTCAAACAAAGAAATTTCTGTTGCCACTAGTTTAAAATAGAAAAGAAACTTGGAGTGAACAGAGAAAACCCAGGATTTAGTCCAATTCAAACTCTTCCTTATGAATTAGTTACTCAAACTCATATTGTTGATATTTCTTAATATTGTGGTAATGAACATTTTTGCCCTATTACAACAAATGTTGAGAGTATGAATTTTTTGTAGTTAATTTGTGCTTGCTTCTTTAGTGTATAACTAAAGGAATTTTCCACCCCAGGAGCTGAACTCTTGAACAATATTTAAAGTATAACTTTAAAAAAATAATAAAGCAATAAACCTGTTTCTTTCCACCCAAATATTTACTCTTTAATGATTTAAACCCTGTTTTTTTCTTTGAAGTTTTAGTTATAAATCACACTTAAAAGCTTAAGATATTTCCCCTTGGAACTTGCATTAGCATTTATGAAGACAAATACTCTAATTTTTAGATCTCGCATAAATTTAGGTGGGGAATTAAAGTTAAATGTTGAATTGGAGTACTAAATGTTGTTTTATGCTTTGTGCTATACCTTTCATTAAATAATTTTTAAACTTTTTGCTAAACAATTTTAAAATTAGCTTTTGATTACCTTTAAATATAGTCAAGGTGGTACAGTTTAACAGTGGTTGTTATTTGGGAAATGAGTGGTAATAAAATTTTAGGATTAATGAACACTTTACTGAATTGGTTTTTTTAACCTAATGGATAGAAAACATTGCCTGGCATTGGTAAACCTACTGCTGGGCTCTGTAAAGTATACTACATGATCTGCCCTTATGGATTTAAAAATCTTGTGGGGTTCTTAAAGCTAGTATATGAAATAATCAAATAATGCCAAATCTGTGAACTTACTGTAAGTACAATAGAAGTTTCAGACTGGAAGAGTTGAAAGCTTCCAAAGTGTTGTTAAGATCTATACTGAGTAAAATTATATATAGATAGATATATAGGGGAGGGTACATGTGCACGGGTAAACATGTGCATGCATGCACACACACACACACACACACTGAGAGTGTGATAAAAAGCATTTGGGTCATGATGAAGACTATCCCTAGAGAAGTAATAGGAGATAAGATTGGAAAAGTTGATTGAGTTCAAATAGTGGTGGTCCTCAAATGCTAGGGAAAGATTTAATTAATTAATTAATTGATTAATTTTAATTAGATATATATGACAGCAGAATGCATTTTGATTCATGGTACACAATTGCAGCACAACTTTTCATTTCAGTGGTTGTACACGATGTAGCATCCCACCATACGTGCAGTAATTACCTAGGGTAATGATGTCCTTCTCATTCCACATCTTTCCTGCCCCCATGCACCCTCCTAGGGAAAGATTTTATTAGCTTTTGAACTAACCATTAAACATTTTTGAGTAAAGGATACTCAATGAAAAAAGTTATTATGCAGGAAAAGAAAACTTAATATTGGATGAATGGATGAACAGGAGAGTTAAGAAATTTAAGGCAGTTTGACTTAAAGAGGCTATTTCAGTGGGTCAATCCTAGCTATACAGATGCAATGAGCCTTACATTGACAGAATGCCTTCCATATGCTTAGTAATGTGAAGAAAAAAATTTGGCAGAGTTAATAATTAGCTAGTTACAGAAGGAGACAAATTCTTTGCGAAACTGGGAGAATTATGGTACATTTGAAAGAAATTGGAATGTAATGGGGAAGAGCCTAATCTGGTAGAATGATTTCTATTCCAGACTCACAAATTTTGAGGTAACAATGGGATAACAAAGTAAATATGTCACATAAGTAGTTAAGCCATATAGAACTGGAGCTTTAGCTATTCATCAGACATTAACTTTGCATCTAGTATATGCCAGGTACCATACTTGAAAATGAAGAATGGGGTGCTTTCAAGGAGGGAGAGGTTCATGATACCAGAGAGAATATATGGAAATGAGGGCCCTCATGAGACAGGAAACAGAAGTTTTTGAGAAAAGAAGGATATCTTTGAGAAGCATGGAACAATGAGACAACGTGTTAAGATAGAGGGGGAGGTAACTGGGTTGGGGGTGGTTCTTTTTTTAACAATCATTAGAAAAACCAAATTGGAGAAGGAATTCTTTTTGATATCAGAATCCAGCATGTGGAGTTCTTATCTCTTATACCTTCCTAAGGGACTAATTAGATTTGCAGTTTGAGGTGCAAAGAGGTAACAAGCTTTGTCTTGAATTGCTGAACCCAAACCAGTGTCTCAGTTGTCCAGTGGTTGATACAGATGGATTGAATACACTAATCATAATAGCAGAAGACCAGCTGAAAAAAAGAATCAAAGCCAACCTTAGAGAGGTGGGGGTAATTGGAAGGTTTGAAGCTAGGGACTAGGGACTATTGGGGAGAGTAAATGGGAATTGGGCACAGTGGGACATGTGACTTGATCAGTAATGAGGGTCTAGAAATTGCACTTGAGTATAAGGTCCATCATGTACCTCCCTTGCTTGAGTCATAGAAAATGAGAGAAAATAATTTAGAACCATTGAACATTGTGATACTGTTATTTTTTATTCTTTCATTTATTCAGTAACCTTGAGCAAATCATGTACAAAATTGGGAATAATAAAAGCTGCATTTTCTTTGCCTCAATGAGAGGTTATTTTGATGAATTAACTATCATCTGCGGATTGTATTTTGGGCTCCTTTAAAAAAATGTGTTATGATGTATATGGACAGTTCATCCTGCAAAACAATGTTGGGCTAATTACATGAAAACACTGTCATTATCTCAGCCCTCTCCTGCTTTGATAACCCAGATTTTTCTATTGAACCCCAATCACAGCAACCCCACTTTCCTCAGTCGTATCCAAAACCCTCTACTCTGACTCCCAAATGTTCTGTTATTCAGCTCCTCTCTATAGACCTAAACTGAGTTCTGGGTATTTCCCAACAAGAAATTCCATTTATCCTTGTGCTGTGGTGCACACCTGTAATCCAAGTGACTCAGGAGGCTGAGACAAACTAACATAATTTTTAAACTTTTTTATTTTCCTGTTCCAACTGTAACATTAGAATCACACAATTTCATTCATATTAACATGTTTTTATTAATGGCTCAGTGTGTGAACTATTCCAGCAGGAATAAAGCCTTAAAGAAATGGAAACTTAATAGTACAATTTCAGGCATTTCCATAATAGTTTTTGACTGAGTTGTGTCTTCTGAAAGAGTGGTGGTTTAACTTTTGTTGTTGTTGTGAGAAAATGGAATTAGGAGGACAAAAATTAATACTATTATAAGGTATGATGCAACAAACTCCTTTTCATTTTTTACATAAGTCCCAAACAATTTGCATCATGGGTACATACAAAGCAATATCTCTGGAGCAATGCTATGAATAACTGGCTTTAAAACAAACAAATATCAATAAAATACATGTAACTAAAATGTTGGCCCCATCTTAAGAACATTTCTCACTTTTCATCTGCTATTTTAGACTAAGGTGTTATATGGTAGGGACCATATCTTTGAATTAATATGTACCAGATCAAATATTTATTAAAGATATTAATTAATTTCTCTCAACAACCTTATGAAATAGGAAGAGTGATTATACAGGAAAATGCCTTCAAAATTGTATTAAAAATTAAGACTGTCAACATATTGCTTGCCATCTCTACCCATGATTCTCTTTATTTTCCCTCCCCAAAACTTCATATGATGGAGGTAAATCACTTGATATGTTAAAAAAAAAATCAGAAAACTTATACATGGAGCAGATTCTATCCTCCTCCTCCTATTCCTGCCTGCCTCTCTCCACCACACCTTCTCCACGTTACTCCATATTACCTAGAGCTCCAGGCTGCTGCCCAGAACTTTTCCTTAGCCTTCTCTGGACTTATTCCAGCATTCCCTGACAACAGCCTGATGCCCTTTCTTTTTCCTCAGTTATCATAAGATCATGAATTAGAATGATTCACTTTGCAAAATATCAGATTAGCCATTAGTATGGCATAGTTTGGGATAGTCTGGTAAAATTAGAACAAAATTGTCATTCCTACTTCCTGAGCCTCAGAGTAAACAAAACTGTAGACAGCTTAGATGAAAGAGCTGAAAATATTCTAATTAGCTTTTTCAGTGTCCACGTTCCCCCCTTTTGGTCAAGTAACTTCAAAAATGTGTGGTTGAGAAATCCAAGGTGTTTTGTTCCTGTATGTTTCTGATGAAAAATATTTAGAAAAAAAATTTTCAACCTATCTTTGTAACAGATTGTGTGTTGGTGGTATTTTCCCTCTCTCTCCTGTTCATTCATCTGTTAAAGAAAAACAGGGTAGGGGGGATGTGGAATATGTAAAACCTTATTAATTTAAAATACAAAGGAAAATACAAAGGGCTGAAATAAGCTGGGCTCAAACCAACCATCACTGGATTTTCTGTTTGTTTATTATTACAATAGGGTGTCTAGCCAAAGTATAACAGTTGCTTTGAATTTGAGAAACAGTTTCCCAGTATCAACTTAATGAAGTTTTACTGGTTTTGAAATCCATACACTAGGTGTGTTAGGACATTTCTAAGTATTTTAGTGAATTACTCTACCAGGTTTCAATAGTGCCTGGTAACATAATCCTAGGAGTGAATTTTTGGCAGGTGGAGGAAATACTTTAAGGACATCTAGAATCATCCAGATTTTTCTTTGAAAATACATTTTTTAGTTGCTCTGTTAGTGGTTTTTTAACCCTGCTCCCCCCAGCTTTCCATTAAACCATTGACTTTGGAACATATCAGTTTACAGTATGTACATTAAGCTAGGCTTAACTATTTGATGCAGTATAGTATAAATAACAGCAGTGCATGATGGGAAATCAAGATAATGAGGTGGGGTATAAACTTATCAGTGCAAGAAAATTTGGGGGAGCTGGACCAATAGAAATCATAAAGTCAAAAATTTTTTCCCAAAGCCTCTGCATCATCATTATTGCTGCCCACTAGAGCTGGGAAACTTTTTCGACTCCCTGGTCTCAATTTCCTGCTGCCTGCCTTAATTTTAAGCAGAAGCACAAAAGAAACCAATCAGTAAAGCATGAACACATGCTACTTAAGAATGGTGAAAAAAATAGAACTTTGACCTCTTGTGTTTAAAGACACTATAGTCAGTGTATCTGGCAGCCTTAGGAAAAGAAGTGCATTTCCAGTGTATGCTTTTTAATGCTACTGACCCCATGAGAAGAACAGTTAACAAACTCATTAATTACGGTCCTGTTTGCTTCTCTAGTTCAAATCCTTTGAACTTAGCTCTGAGCCTTTCTATGTGCTTGTCAGTAAATGGTAATATATTGGACTTTCCCAAGTTGGACAGTAGTGAACCAGGCTTAAGGTTTTTAATGCTTAGTCTTCATGAAACAACTGAGTTTGATTTAAGCTAGATTATTAACAGCAAATTTAGGAAGGCTTATTTTGAGTAGAACATAGGACTTGATGCTTGTCTTTAAGATATAACAGGTATAAGAGTCTTTCACTCAAGAAGTTTATACTCTAATGAAATGACTAGACACCTACATTCTTAGCAATCCTACAATGCAAAGCAAAAATGATGAATCCCAAATGAGATAGAATCTGATTTAATGCAAGCATCCCAAGGAAGATTGGACTTAAGTAAGGAAGCTATCATTTACAGAATGAATATCTTTATGCCAGCCACTTGTGTTTTGCCACTGCATTCCATTGCTTCTAGGCAGGGCCACCTTCATTAGACCCTTAAAACAAAATGGGAGACCAATGGGAGAAAAGACACAAATAGTGTTTTAGACAGCTTTTACACTGCTGTGACTAAAAGACTTGACAAGAACAACTGTAGAGGAGGCACAGTTTATTTGGGGGGATCACAGTTTCGGAGGTCTCTGACCATAAACAGCTGGCTCCATTCCTCAGGGCTAGAGGTGAGGCAGAATATTATGGCAGAAGAGTGTGGCAGAGGGAAGTGTCTCACAGGATGATCAGAAAGCAGAGAGAGACTCCATTGCCAGATACAAAATTTATAGCCCAAAGCCATGCCCCCAGTGACCCACCTTCTCTAGTCACATTCTATGGCCTTCAGTTCCCACCTCAGTTAATCCCATCAGGGGATTAATTCACTGATTGGGTTAAGCCTCCCATAACCCAATCATTTCACTCCTGAACCTTCTTTCATTGTCTCACACATGAGCTTTTAGGGGATACCTCATACCCAAACCATAACAAGGAGGCACACTCAAGATTCAGAGTTCTGAAGTAGGTGCCTATTGGCATAAACTGTGTTTTGGCCAGGTTGTAAAAGGCCTTAAATGCCAGACTGAGACATGCATTCTTCAATGGATAATAAGGAGTTTTTCAGCAACACAGTGAAATGATGGAAGCAATGTTGTTTGTTTTGGAAGACTGCATATGGCTTCCAAAAACCGAACAGCCTGGGTTGGAGATAGAGAAGGGCTAAAAGATTTAATTGATAAGGGTTTGATCCAGGGCAAGGATGGTCAAACTTGAGCCTGCATAAGAACACCTGAAGGGGCCCATTCTGTGTTTATGATTTAGTTGGTCTGGGGTGCATTTTTTTAAATGAGTTCCTAACTGCTCTGCAGGTTTGGGAACCACTCTGAGCATCACTCAAGGAAGACTTTGGACACCTTGGGTTGCTAATTGAATGGCAAGAGGAGAAACCTGATGAGATATTCAAGAGTCAAAGACATGGCTGAGCTTGGAAGAAAATGGGTTTAGTTTTAGAAATACTGAATTTGAAGTGCTGGTCACACAACCAAGCAGAAGCAATTATTAATTTATTCAGGAGAGAAGATGGAGGGAGATAGGAGAATCCTGCATGAATATACCTAATTAGATGAAATTATGAGAGATGAAAATAACAAGATTTCCAATTATCCTTCCAAGAAGCTGAATACAACTTTGTGTCAGTTTCTACAGTTTCCAAAATTTCACTGTCACTTGTATTTTCCTCGATTGAAGTAGGTTTGTAATTTAGGCAGCAGATGCCCATTCTTCTTATTTGTCATTGACCCAGTGTGCTATATGTAAAGTACTTCAGTTTTTTATTTATTTGATTTAATATCTTAAATTTTGTTATATATATTTTTAGTTTATCTGGATAAGCCTCTTAGATGATCAGTTCTTAGAAATAAATATTTTGTGGAGTTGTTACTGTACTTGAAATCTGTATGTTTACAGCTTCCAAAATGCAACTTGGCTAAAATGAAGTAAAATGTCAGTATCTTAAATGCCAAAAGTGACAATGGAGATTTTTAAGACCTTTTCCAATTTTGACACATCTCGACAGTTTTTATTATTCAGAATACTTTTCCCTCCCTCCATTACCACCCCTTCCGAACTCTACCTACCTCAACAATCAAACAAACTGAACTTAATATCTCTGGGCTGTTATTATATAAAAAAATTACTCATTCACAATCATGACATTCCAAAGCCAACTTTTGATTGCATGTGTAAATTCCTGGAAGGAAGAGGAAGTTAATTCTGAGTCATTAAGGAAATATCAAACCACTTTCTAAATGCCCTCTTCTGCTCCCTGAAATATTCCCTATACCTATCAGATTAATATATTAGCACTTTCCAACAGGTTCCATGTAGGAAAGCTCAGAATTTAGTTCAAACATATGATGAGAACTGAAAATATGAGAAGCAAATATTGAATGAGTTTGCCAACACCAAACAGTGTGAGCAAATGTGATTACCCACCTCATTCACCAGCCTTGTACCTAGCTTACTTTTCAATTTCTAAAATGAACAGACAGCCAACGAAAATAAATCCATCCTTTAGAATCAAAGATTTTCCACCTATGTGGATGTTCAATAGCATGTATAGAAATGTCTTCTTAAAACGACTTGAAGTCATATTTAATTATTGTTAGAATAAATCCATAGAATTACTAAGAGACCTATTTCCCTTTTAGGGAATACAATTTGTTTGGGTGTAAAAATTAAGAAGTTTTTACCTTGGGCTGGGGTTGTGGCTCAGTGGTAGAGCACTTGCCTATCATATGTGTTCAATTCTCAACACCATGCATAAATAAATAAAGGTCCATCAACATCTAAAAATTTTTTTAAAATAAATTTTTATATTTCCCATTTCTCACGTAGTTATCTCTTCCAGGATACTTATTCTTGTAAATAAATGGTAAATTAGGTTTTTGTTGGTGAAAATGATAGACGAATGAATGGACAGATGGATAGATGTTTGTATTTATACACACATAATAAGTGTCCCACATGAAGTATATTTTGCAATTTGAAAACATTTTATTAAAAATAAACTAAGGCTCAATATTGGCCAGTTGAGTTTTTAATCAGTTGTACCAATTGTAGATATAACTACTTTTTATAGCTTTATTTTATTCTTTTATTTTATGTGGTGCTGAGGTTTGAACCTCAGCATGTGCTAGGCAAGTGCTCTACCACTGAGCTACAACCCAGCCCCAGATATAATTATTTTTAAAAAGTAGAGAAATATGTAAAAGATAGGATGTTTACTAAGTTCAAGAAGTAGAAAACTATGACAGTGTCATTTAAGATCTGCATATATGGGTGCTAACATATAACAAGGGGTGGGGGAAGAATAGAAGTTCATTGGATAATCAAAGGGGAATGAAGGGAAGAGAGGGAGGATGGAAGTAGGAAAGATATTGGAATGAATCGGACATAATTTTCCTATGTTCATATATGAATATACCATGTGAAAGTCCACATCATGTATAACCATAAGAATGAATCCTTGTTAGAATAAGTTATACTTCATGTATGTATAATATGTCAGAATATAGTCTACTGTCATGTATATCTAAAAAGAACAAATAAAGACATCTGCATATAAAAAGAAGTAAAATTTATGTAAAAACTATGTAGTCAGGAAATGCTGATATTCATGAGGTTGCTAAATATTTAAAAACAAATTTTTTAGTTGTTTATGGACTTTATTTTCATGTGGTGCTGAGAATCGAACCCAGTGCCTCACACATGCAAGGCGAACGCTCTACCACTGAGCCATAACCCCAGCCCTAAATATTTTTATTATATGAAAAACAGAGTAAATGTGTAGAATTCTTATCTCATTTAAAATATGTACTCTAAAGTAAATGTGTGTATGTACCTATGCATAATGAGATTATCAGGATTTTACATGTTGTACTTATGTTGTGACACATGTTGCACTTTTACCATGTCTGGTTCTTTCTGCCTTTGATATTTAATCCCCTATTATTCTTGAAGAAATTGAACTCACAGCAGTCTGTTCCATACAGGGTACAGATCATGGGAAATGACTTTTAATGAAATTCAATACCACTGTTAAGCAGTTTTAGTGAATTAGAATTGAACATTATGTAGGATTACATTTATCAAGATTTCCAATTCTCTGCTTAATTTCTCGCATAGAATAGTCTTACAGAGAATCATTGCATCAAAGGAACTGCCTTTGATAAATGTAAATCTGTTTACCTGTTAGTAAAATCAGAGCTATTGGGCAGTAAACAAATGACTTCTACTTAACAAAAACTTGTCATCATTGTCTAAGTACTTATTTTGAAGCTAAATTTATTATGGGTACTTCACACTATAGAGGAGACCAGGCATTGGAGTCTGTTTCAGTGACAAACAAAATCTTGTACCCAGAGAGCTGCTTTTTTCAAAACTATTTATCTCTTTATGAAAAATGGTGACTGTCACTGAAAGATCTTTTTTTCCTCTGTCACAAGCTTCCCAAAGGGCACATACAATGAAAAACGTGGGATTCAACTAGTTAAATAATGAATCAATTTTGAGGTTTTAGCATAGGTGACACCTCCATGGTCGTCTTTTTGGACTGTGATTTCTGGTAATAGCAAGTGAAAAAAACTATTACCACTGTTGCTATGGATCTTCTATCTGCTGAGGTTCGGGCATCGTTTTTGGAGGCTGCGGTGTAAACCCTGCTTAGGGAAGGTAGAATTTCATAATACCAGAGGATTACTGCTGCCTCATGAGCAAACAGAAAATGTAGGTGAGGAAAGAGGTGTTGGAGTCTGGAAGAACAGAAAGACAGTATTTCCAAGGAAAGGGAAAAGTAGTCTTTTGCTTTAAAGATTGAGAATTCTCTCTATATTTTTTAGAATGGGAAATTTTTCTACTTTCTGCAGAGAGGAGAAAAGGCTAACAGAAAAGGAAATTGGGGAGGTAATAGTAATTCATTTCTTTCTTGTTGCTTATGACTTCTGTAATGAAAGTTACATTTACATAATTAATTGGTTATGGCAAGAAAATGTCTTGTTAAGTGTCTTTTTGGTTGGGAGGAAGCTTGGGGAAGATCAGGGGAAGAGCTGATGACATGGGGAGAGTGATTTCAACTGCTTTTCTGTTTAAGATGTGCAATTTTGGGGCCATGTATATTGTCCCAAGACACTGGAGTCATTTTGGGTGGCCTTTTTTCCCCCTTTAGAAGGTAAAGGAGTCCTCTTCATTAACAAGGGAAAATGCCAGAATATCACAGGTTTTATTTGGTTAATTTGGACTGCTATTTTTGTGGAGGAGGGAAGGCAAAAGAGGAGACTCACTGTCAAATGACTGGATTTAATATCATTGTTACTTTTCCAGTAGATTCTGGCATTAAAGGTCTCCCTCAGGGAATGATTAAAATAGTTCTTTGGAGCATTTCAAGGCTGTGTAGCATCTCAGATTTACTTGAAAATAAGTTTGCCTAATGACTTTTTAGCACCATTTGATTTCAGCTTTGGCTGAGAAAAGAGTTTTAGGTAGTGGTAGTACAATTCACTTTTATTTCTAAGAACACTTATGAATGCTAAATATTGTTTCTATTACATTAACTTTCTGGTGGTTTGAAAGGTATAAATGTCATCTTACTTTGAAAAAAAGAAAGCAAAACAAAACCCACTTCTTTCTGTCCAGGGGTTACAGCTTCTTCTTCAAGTTGTAAGGCAGAAACAACTCTCTCCCATTGTCTGCTTAACCTGCTTGGGTTTGGGGTCAGTCTGTTTAAATGGATGCATTTTAATTTGATTAATCTGGTGTGTATTTTTAATGAGTGTGTTATGAAGTTGTAGTATAAGGGATGATCCTGGTTGAAAGGTAAGGCACAGGTTTAGACTTTCTAATTAATTAATTAATTTTGTGGTGCTGGGGAGGGAACTCTGGACCTTACACATGCTGGACAAATGCTGTATCACTGAACTACACCACCAGCCATTTTAGACTCCATGGGCAAAAACCTCCATTATCTGAAAAGAAGATGTATTCATTATGAAAGAATATTCTTACTTAATATGATCAGATGTTTTCCAAGCCAGAATATTTAATTGTTATCCCCAGTATGATATTAAATCATTTCCTCCTACCTGCTAGGATAAAGAATGCAGTATATTCTTTGAAATAATGCCTGCAAGCATCTCCTCAAATGTGAAATGAGGAGATTGAATAGAAAACCCTTAAACTTTGAATTTTGGGGGATCCTGCTTAGGAATTAAGACTAGATTATTATTTGTAAAAAATTAAAAAGTAACACTTACCTGTTTATCTATCAAAGGGATTTGGTACTCATTCCAGGCAAATTTTGAATTAGATGTAATTCAATTTCTACTGAGGCAATTAACGTGTAATTATTTTTTGACTCTGTGTAATTAATTTTCTACTAAGATATATTAAGGCTATAATGTTTGCCTTGTGTTTCAGAAGAAAAGTTGTTTGAAATTTTATATTTTTAACCTCTCCCTTGGAAATATTTTTTAATTTCTATGTGTTTGAATATAATAATCATTCCCCTTCTTTCAGTAGTGTGTTTGGAGCGTTGTTAATCTAACTCAGACTTTCTCAATCAAAATTCTTCTCTGAACCATAAAACAGGGAACATGATTTGAATTATTCTTTTCTCAATTCTCTCAAGAAGGACACATAACTAAGACCAATTCTAGATGCACTACAGAGCAGTTAATTTATTACATCCAGTGGATTCCTTAGGGTGACAGTTGGCAAACTACAGCCAAGGGCAGAATTCTGTCTGTAGCCTGTTTGTAGGTGGCCTGCAAGCTAAAAATATTTTTTTTAACACTTTTCAAGAATTGCTAAGAAGAAGAAGATGGGATACTCAGAGACTATAGAGTATACCTGACCCACAAAGCCTAAAATATTTATTATCTGGCCCTATACAGAAAAGTTTCCTGACATTAGAACCTTGAACACCACCGAGAATTGCTATTCTAAAGAAAGGAGGGCTTTTATGGTATTTTCACTGAGGCTGGGGATAGTGTATGAAAATAGATAAGTTTTTCTGTTTACTAATGCAACTAACTTGCATATTGGTCCCAGTAGTGTAATGCTGAATTCAAGGAAAGACCTCAGATTATAGTAAATATGGAGATGTATTTTTGTCTATTTTTTAAAGATAAATTTTAACCATTGAATTATATGGCAAGTTGTGTTGGTAATGATGATGAATGATAAATGTGTTTGTATAAAGATACATTTTAATATTTTTCTCAGTTTCTAGAAAAAGAAAAAAAATAAAAGTGGACGAATTTTATAAAGGAATTTAAGGGGGGAAGGAGAAGGCATTAATTGCTTTTATCAGTATTTTAAATTAAACAGCCGTATCTATTAGAGAAGGAAAGTGAATAGCGAGTGTTAAGTGTCAGATATAATCACATTTGTTTCCTTCTTGTACTGAGTAAGTGTCTTCACCCTACAATTAACATCTCAGGTACCTTGTCAGCAGTAAGGAGAATAATACTTAATCAAAAATGCATTAAAATTATTAGATCATAGCACATGAAATAATCAGGCTCTACCAAATGCCACTTAAC
Source organism: Marmota marmota marmota (assembly GCF_001458135.2). NCBI lineage: Eukaryota > Metazoa > Chordata > Mammalia > Rodentia > Sciuridae > Marmota > Marmota marmota. Next base: position 160,239 of record NW_026000252.1, read on the forward strand.
TATTTGATTTAGTGGGGGGAGGTACCAGGCCATAAAACATGTATTGGTGAATCACAAAATTATCAAGGGAAGAGAAGCTCAGCAGGCATTTGTTTGGAACTTGCTGCTGATTTCCTTTCTCTCCATGTTTAGTTAATCATGAAGTTCTATCAGCAATTTCCCCCAGAAAGTGTCAGGCATCGTCCCTTCTTTTATCATGCCATTCTGGCCTTTATCACTAAGTACAGTCAAGGCTGCCTGCAGACATGATGGAATTACCTGAAACACAGCATTTATTTTTTCACTCATCTGCTGAGAGCTGTCAGTGGCTTCTTAGCAGCCTGAGCAGAAACTCAGGAAAGATGAGTCAAGCTTGGCTGCAGAGATGGTCAGAAAAGGCATCCCTGAGTGGCTGAGCTGATTCTAAGACTAGGTGTGATGAAGGGAAAGAAAGGGAGGGAAAAAATTAGCTGAGGCAAGAAAGGACAAAGGGACTTCTTGAGGTTGTATTTTTCAAAGTGCTTTTTAAGTCCTTATGGGGCGAGCAGTGAGGATTTGTTTCGTGAATGGTACTTTCTCTCTGGGTAGGACTGGAAAATGATAGGGTACAAGTGAGCTCAAGTTGTAGATCACAGATCTTTTTGGGTAGACATTGCTCCAAGCATTTTAATTCCTTTGAATTGCTCATCAAGCTTATTTTGGTGATGGCAAGTCAAGAACTAATTAAGGAACTTTGTCATTTGTCTCCATCCTGAGGTTACTTGTCATTGCCCTCCCTACCCCAGCCACAACTAGAAATCACTTATCATCAAATCAAAAATGTCAAGTGTTTTATAATGGTCATGTCCAGTTCTAAAATCATGATGCACTTTAAAGTTCCTAAATAGACCACATAGCCTTTTTTTTTTTAAAGAAAGAAACATCATATTTTGTACATTTATGCAAATTTAGTACTGGATACTGATGCTAATTGAAGAATCACAGCTTTGTTAAATTGATTGCTAAATACACAAGGATTATAAATGCCACCTAATAAATGGATTGTATTCACTTTGCCGTATTTGTGTAGAAAACATGGAAATAGCTTTATGTTAATAGTGATATTTGTTAAAAAATTAGAAGATTCTACTTATGTTAGCAGATATCTCATAATTCAGTAACATTTCCCCTTTTGTTTGGACATTTAATTTATCAAACATTTAAATTGTTACAAACAGATTTCAGCAATATTCTATCAAACATTTAAATTGTTACAAACTGATTTCAGCAATATCAACATAGATCAATGGGTGTAAATACTGGTGAATCTGTACCTATAGAGATTAGCATATTCTAATTGCTATTGAGGAGGACAGTGGGGTGTGGGGCAGGATGGAAATAAGTTGAAAATTTTTCAGTTCAGGAAATGTTGAGGGACTTTCAGAGGAGATTAATTCACAGTAAAATGTAGATGTATTTCTAAGCTGCAATTCTTTGGTAAAATGGAAATAGGACAATATTTAGGGCTTTATAAAAATGAATGGTGTTCTCTGTGCAAACAAAAGAATAATAAAATCATCATCTTCCAGCCAGCCTGTCTTGTTAATGTAAGCTACTTTCTCATATAAGTGGTGTGTGTCGTGTGCTCAGTACAGAGCTAATCTTTATGCTCATTTGTAGTGGTCTTCTTTGGTTAGGTCAGCAGGTTTCACATACCTATACCAAGAATACATGGTTTTAGAGTGTATTCTTTTTTGTTATTGCTATTCTAAATCTTTTAAAGAAGGCTATAAAAATAACAATAAGCATTCTTTAAGCCCTAAACACAGACATACATACATAAACAAACACTCTGATATTTTTCACTTTGAGGAAATGAAAAAGTGGATTGTTGAACTTAAAAGAGAGCTTTCTTCTAAAGTACACTATAATCTCCCCTCAGCTCCATTCTTAGTGCTTGCCAAGATTAAAATCATATTGCTATTGATGCCTTCGTGCCATCAGTATCATTTTCTTGTGATCATAGAATGTTAAAGCCAGCAGGACCCAAGAGATAATTTTCCTTAGTCTCAAGATTCCGTTGGGTAACTATTGCAAATACTATTTGATTAAATTCATTCAGAGCATAGATTTGATTAAGGAGGAAAATGTTGGAAGGAAATTATTCTGCAGCCACTTTCTCATTAAGAATGAAAAGGTAAGTCTATGTAAAATTCCACTTTTTCAATCAGTGTTAATTTTCTAAAAGAACTCATGGTGTTAATAATTTAGTGCTGTGCTTACCAGCTTCAAACCTATTGATTTTAATTGGAGTTCTGCATCTAGAAGGAAGATAGGCAGTGAGCAAATCAATTTTGTTTTAATCCAATGCATTTTAATAAGTGTGCTAAAGATTCACCATAACATTACCCATGATAGTTCGATATTTGCTATAACGGGCTGCTGCCTTAGAGTCTAACCAAAGGTGCTTATTATTCTAACCAAAGGTACTAGAATGACATCCTTTTATTTTCCCGCTAATATGGGTAGCATAAATGGGGCTCTCGTTGTCCATCACTTTTAAGTGCCCTGTGCGGGTTTGATTAAATAATAGCCTGAATAAATTAGCATAGCTTTTTTATCATTTATATATTAACAGAACCTTTGTCTTCCTTTCATCATATGGCCTTTTCTCCTTTTCTGAATGAATATTTTATAGTTAGGGCTTATTATCAATCCCAGACCATATTTATGTAACATCCTGTCTAGTCAGTAATAATCCCTCTAATTTTAACACTAATATTCATGGTTAAATCAGACCCCAGGTTGAATTGTATATTTCTACATGGGTTTAGCCCAACTAAATTAAAAGACATGTACAGCAGAGTAATAATGCAAATTGTGGCTCTTGGAGACCTCTAATCTTTACATTAGAATATGAAATCCTAGATGGCTCCAGGACATGCAGTAGTCATGTGCCCTGGTTAATTGTGATTGTAGATGTGTTTTCAGAATTATATTTGCATATGCTGGAGATATGTACCCTGTGCCTGCTTATGGTTACTACCATCTTTTGTTTGCGCAGACCTTCATATTATTTCAAGAACTGCTGTTTTGCAACCTAATGAACTCTCCAGTTGAAAGGAAAAAAAATCTCCAGGTGTTTAGAAAGCTTTTATTATTTTAATCACATGTGAGGATAGGGATCAGCTTAAAATTTCATACCTATTTTAACATCCTTTAGCTTACTGAATGTAATTTCTTGTACCAAAAGTGAGAAATCAAATTGCAAATAAAAGTATAATCTCATGCCAAAGATTTCATCTTAGGTAGTCTTTCAGGTAAACACTCCACAAGCATCCAAGGGCCACAGTGTGTAAAGTAATGTACTGGGTACCATGAGGGTACCTGGCACTGAGTGAAACAGAGAGCCATATCCTTAATGATCTTACTGTTGAAGATAGAAAAGTCATGGCAATGAAAGAGTTTGCAAACATAATAAATGTATGCTTTAGAGGAGGCACGACTAAAGGGTTTTGAGAGGGCAGAGATGAAGCAATAGATTCCAGGGGGGATTGGAAAGTTTGGTTTTGTTGTTTTAATTAAAGATACTGGGACATTCAGAGATGGAGGAGATATTATAGATATAGATGGAGGATATGGTAGATTGAGAAACTGGTGAGAATAAAAGATTCAAAAATAAAAAAGTAGAGTCATTCCCCAATGAAGCATTGCATTTAACTGTGTGTGTCTAAGCTACTACCTACTGAAGCATTGGGCTTGAGATATGGTTAAGATAGCCCTGGAATTTTCCCTTTAGACACTTTGTTTTGTTGGATGTTGAAGTTCTATTTATGATTAAATATAACTGTTATCTTGTGAAGTTCTATTTATGATTAAATATAACTGTTATCTTGTGAATACTTTACTTTCTGAATGAATTTACTTAATGACTAAGGACAGGAAGACTAATAAAAACTTATGTCCTGTATTTGTTGAATTCTTAGCTCCTTTTGACTTCCTTGGGGATAGTCACTCATATATAATAGGACAGAGTGAGGGGCAGAGATTAGTCTGATGAGTTGACTTGTGCATTGTACAGCTCTTTATCCTGCCTTGGCTTCCAAACCTGCTTCATTACTATATCAGAATTGAGACTTGAATGCAGCGTACTAGTGATTCTGATTTTCTAACTGGAACTGCAGGGTATTATAAACTTTTCCTTTTAGCCATTGTGTACTGCTGTAGAATTGACTATGGAGCCAATGCCAGTTCATCCCTTACTTTATATTTCAAAACAAGGCTGGGTGCGGTGGTGTATACCTATAATCTCAGTGACTTTAGAGGTCAAGGCAGGATGCCTACAAGCTCAAGGCCAGCCTTGGCAATTTAGCAAGGCTCTATCTCAAAATAAAAAGAGCTGGGGGGTTCAGTCAGTGGTAAAACACCCTGAGTTCAATCCCCAGTACAAAAAAAGTACATTATATGTTTATATATAAACTAGGTTTGGTGAAGCAAGTGATAAAGGGAGAAGAACAAAGGAACCTGCCTTCTAATACTTCACAAGATTCACACAGCATCAGAACAGGAAGCGATTTAGAGATCATGAGTCCACCTCTCTCCCTCATTATACAGATGGTGAAGCTGACATTTAATCGCTGATTTCTTGTAATTTCCGGGATAAGCAAAATTAAGCCAATTTTGCCTGACCTCTCTGCTCTCTTTACCTCTGTAATACTTATGCGAAACCAGACCTCCTTTTTCCTTTGGAATGGCTGTAAGGTTAGAGAGAAATGAGCTAAATGATGTGATGGAATTTGCATCCAGCATTTATTGTGATGATAGCCTTGAGTTTTGGTTTATTGAGAGAAAAATGTGATTGTTTGCAGGACGTTTCCTTCCCCTTCCCCATGGATATAATTAAAGGTTTAAGGAAATTTCAGATCCTGGAGTTGGTTGAAAAGACAAAATTTGTTATTTCCTTTCATTTAAGAGGTCTGAGATCCAAGGATGATTTACCTAGCTGAACAAAATAATCTGATATTTCTAGTCTAAATTAAAACAACAGGGAGATAAGACCTCCATATGTGGGAAATGAAGTTAATAAAAGTGCTGCCTGTTATGACTTGGGTTCTTGCTTGGGGATTTCTAATATGAGGGAAGGTCTGATTAAATTTCTTCTCATTCTTTCTGTATTTTCATCTTGCTTTACAAAAATGTGGTATGTGATAAAGTGACAACAGAGTCAAAGAAATGTCTCATTCTACTTTACCCCATTGTAAATTGAACTGACTTACAAACATATGTAAAGAACTGCATTCTTGGGGACCCTTTGGCGAGAATGGCTCCTGCTGGTTTCATTGTTCTTGTGATCTGAGTTTGAGTAAAGAGAAGAATGCAAGTTAGGAGGCAAAGAGGAAGCTCTTCTCCTATCCTCCCTTGAGTAGGAGGAATTAAGATGAAGGAATATTTTCAATTATTCTTTTGTTCTTAAAGATGAAGTAGAATCACAATTGCTAATCAGGGGAAACTCCTCAAACTGCTATGTTATTCATACAGCTATGTCAAAACCTTTGGTAATAATTTTAATGAAGTTATCCTTTACTAAAATATTTGCATTCTAAATATTTTTGCTAATGAGGTGCATTTAAAAATAGGAATAATAAAATAAAGGGGAGATGAAAAAGTACTTATACATTTAATTGTATTTCTGCTTTATGAACACATTTTTCTTGTTGCTGCGCATAATATTGCTCAGAGTTTAAATGGTTGCTTCAAGGGTACAAAACAATGCTGTATGAGACCTCTGACTTCATGCATTGCTATTAGGATCACAGTGGCAGGGCTGGCCTCATCCATCTCAAAACTCTGCCTTTTAAGTGAGTGAGTCCAGAAAGGGATTCAACTGTGAGTTGATCGAATGCTGTTGATGACCATAAGGAAGCCCAGAGTTGTTATAACTGCATTTCTGACTATATTTCATTTATCTCATTGCGTGTATATAAAATCTGGCAATTCAACTGCTACTTTACGATGCAAAGACAAGTTAAAATAACCTTTGAGAAAGATGTAAGAATGTGAGTAAACTACAAAAATAGATAAACTGAGGACATTTTCTTTATACACTTACATATTTTTTAGCTCTTATAAACATGGAAATACAAACTTCCATGACTGACCACCTAAAGGAATCTGACCTCTTGCAAATTCTTCATGTTTAATTTAAAACATACATAGACATATTTAAATTTTATCTTAGTTCTTACTCTGTCATATGCAAAATATGGTGAAGCTAAGTATTTTGTTTCAGGAATATACATCACAGGGGTTTCTTTTTAAGGAATCCATACAATTTTATCAGATAATTGTAATATGAACTTGAGGTTATACACAGTAGACAAACACTCTGCTAACATCTTATTCTCCAAGAGTTCAGACAGATTTATGGGGAGTTTATTTTATCCTTCTCATTATAAATCTGAGCATTCACACAGCCACTTAAACAATTCTAGGTCTACATGAAATAGCACAAGATTAACAATTGATGTTAAATATTATTTTTATTCTTGGACAAGTTCATTGATTTGTGGGCTTTTTAATGAGCAGAACTGAAAACCTTAGTGTTAGTGTTACTGAAGTCTACAATAAATCACTGATAGAGCTGAAATTGGAGCCAGTGGCTTTCTGCCATTGGATCCTATGGGAATTATGATATGGAATACCATCACTACTTTGCCTCCTACACTCTAGAGACTAGCAGATTCCAGCCTAGTTACTGACATGGAAAACAAAAAATAGGGTCAAGTAACTTTGACAGAAAGTCAAGGTACTTACAGATTACTTTTCATTATGATTCTAATATGAAATTTGTTGTATTTATGGACATGTACAGGGGTCAACCAGTTGCACAGTGGTTCAAAATTGTAAGGAATTATATCATTTGGACCAACATCTCCCTAATACCTGCCTTCTGCCTAGTGCCCCAGGCCCTGGTAGCCACTTACTCTCTAGTTCTATTAGACCAACATTTTAAGATTCCATGTAATGAGTGAGATCATGCAGTATCTTTCTGTCTCTGGCTTATTTGACTCAACATATCACCCTCCAGATTTGTCCATGTTCTGGCAACTGATGGATCAAAGGGTACAAACTTTCAGTTAGGAGTAAGTTCAAGACCTCTATTGTACATCATGGTGAGCATAGTTAGTAACAATATGTAGTCATCTTGAAAAATGCTAAGAAACTGGATGTTAAGTGTCCTTGCCACAAAAATGATAACTACCTGATTTCAGCATGCCAAAATGTATATGTATTTCAACAGTATTGTAAACATGATAAATCGATGCATTTTTATCATTGTTTAAAAATAATAAAAATTGTATCATTTGGAGAATAGAAAAGTCCCATATTAAATTTTAAAAATTATTTCATTTTTAAATTTTTCAACTTCTTTAAATATTGGGATATTACAATTAGACATTGGACAGTTGTGTGATCTGTTTATGATGGAAATAATTTTGGGTTTATAGCAAAAGGGAGTATAGTTTTAAGTTACAAATCTAAGCTGTGGCAAAGGAACTTTAGACACAAGAGTCAGGAAATCGGGTTTCAAGTGTAAATTTTGCCACTGGTTAATGTCTTATATATTTCAAGAATTTATAATCTCTCTAGGCTACTTCTTTCTGTGTTAGAGAAAATGGATTTTGGATAAGATATTTGCCAAGTTCCTATTCATCTCAAAGAGTCTATAATTTGTTTAATTCCAAGACTCTCTATTCATTCTTAACCTCTCTCTTCCTTTACCATCATTTTGACATAAATAACCTTAAATTTCATAACCATAAATTTCATATTGCTTGTGTTTTGACAAATATTATGTTTCTAGTATTGAGAATAAGTGCTAATTTTAGAGATACATCCTTTGAAGTGTCGGAGACTTGATTTTCAAGTGATGTTAGTTTAGGACATAGCAAGCATTGTTGTTGATGGTAGTGATAGTGGGTTGGATTGAATGATCTATGTATTTCCTTCCAGCTCTAAATGTCTATGCTGAGGGAGAAGGCAGTTGTGCAGGATGATATGTAGCACTTAAAAAAGATAGCATCCTGTGGTCTTGAATTCAGCAGTGCTAAGAAGGACATGACTGTTGATTTTAAACTTTTTTTTTCTTTCTGGAGTTATCTTAATTAGGAAACACTCAACACTTTTAGGCAATATTCCTAGAGCAAATAAAAATCTTAATGTAGGAGATTATAAAAAACACTAATTAATTAATTAATTAATTTATATTTTTAGTTGTAGATGGACACAATACCTTTATTTGATTTATTTATTTTTATGTGATACCAAGAATCAAACCCAGTGCCTCCCACATGCTAGGTAAGCACTCTACCACTGAGCCACAACCCCAACCCAAAACAATAATTTAACATGAGGCTCATGAAGCCAATAGAGGATGATTTTTGTTAATATCCATTCTGCTTGTTAGATGATAGGTAATGGTATAGATGTGGGAGTCATCCAGAAAAGCATTTCATATCCAGCTCGGGAGACCTAATCTGAGTGATTTAAATAGATAGCTAATTAGATGTACATCTCAATTTTAGAACACTCTTAGGCTGAAGTTTTTAGTTACTCTCGGTGATTGTTAGCATACCCTATTTTCACTGTATGTCAGTCCTAGTATTACCACTTGAGAATCTGAAGAGTAAGTGGTCTTCCTCTTTAAGCCTTGATATCATTAGCACACTCTTTGCTCATCATTTTCTGTCGTGTTCCTCCTCATCAGGAAATCGCTGATGGGTCCTCAGACAGGCCAGCCTTTGTTAAAAGCAAAAAGTTATAGCTGAGAGGATTCATTGCATGGGCTTCATTAAGTAGGATGGCTATGAGTTCAGTCTTGCTATGCTTGCTTTTGTGCCTTGCAGGTTCCTTAAGAACATCTGAGCTCAACCCTTCCTGATCAAATCCTTTGAGAAATCTCTTTTCCTTAAACTTACTATATTTTCAGACTAGTGCTCTTAGCTACTTCAGATTCAAAGAAATAGATTCTTTTTTAAAAATATTTATTTTTTAGTTGGACACAATGCCTTATTTTATTATTTATATGTGGTGCTGAGGATCTAACCCAGGGCCTTGCACGTGCTAGGTGAGCACTTTACCGCTGAGCCACAACTCCAGCCCAAGAAACAGATTCTTTACCTTACATTCTTCCCCACCTTTCAAGATTTTCATTCTGGTTGGGCAAGGTAGCACATTCCTGTAATTCTAGCAGAGGCTGAGGCAGGAGGACTGTGAGTTCAAAGTCAGCCTCAGCAACTTAGTGAGACCATGTCTCTAAATAAAAAAATAAAAAGGGCTGGGAATATGGTTCAGTGATTAAGCACCGTTGGGTTTAATCCCTGGTACAAAAAAAATTTTATTCTACATCTGTCTATAATTTTCTTATTTGATTTGTTCACCCATTCCTAATGTCACCCTCTACAATGGACCCATTTTCTCCTGCTTACTAGAGATTTTAACTTTTATCCTTCATCAGTGTTGGCTCTTAACCTCAAAACTCTATCACCAATTACATCCTAACCTATAGAATATTCATAGACTGTATTGAGTAAAAACAATGTTTAAAAATGATTACACCTAGAAAGCATGATATATATTGCTTGTGTTTCAACAAATATTATGTTTCTAGTATTGAGAATAAGGGCTAATTTTAGAGACGCATCCTTTGAAGTGTTGGAGACTTGATTTTCAAGTACAGGCACAAACATGTAAGTATCAAGTCCTCTTTTTTTTTTTTTTCTTGGTACTGAGGATTGAACTCTGGGGCATTTAACCACTGAGTCACATGCCCAGCCCTTTTTAGTTTTTTATCTTGAGATAGGGTCTTGTTAAATTGCTTAGGACCTTGCTATTTTGCTGAGGCTGGCTTCAAACTTGTGATCCTCCTGCCTCAGCCTCCTGAGTTGCTGGGATTCCAGGCGTGTGCCACCATTTTCAGCTTCTTGATTTTTATCTTAATCTCCAAGTTGTTCATTTAGTATACAGAACTAGATGAGACCCCCATGCTTGTCTGGGCAAAGTAAGGATAATGTGTTTCCTGTAATCAAGAATACAAATTTCACATCTGTCTCCTCTATAGTTTCCAAATGTTGATCTTAAGCCTGATGCCAAAATGACGACATGGTAATCATCTGGGTCGCTTTTTCAAAATACTCATGGGGCTCCAGTCTCAAATATAGAAATCAATGGTTTTGGGATGAAGCCTGAGTATCTGCATTCTTAAAGTTATCCAGGTGATTCTCAATGCACAGCCAAGATTGGTGAGCACTTAGAGAACTTTTAAGAATTCCTCCAGTCAGAATGCACCCAATTGCTATGTAAAATTATGATGTTCTAATAAAAAAGAAACTAAATTGTGGTTTGAGAATCCAAAAAGTCTTCTTCCATCTGCCTCTGACTTTCCATAGAAGAAAAGCAAGATGATCACCATAAAAATTTTCCCCTTTTAGGCTTCTTCAGAATAATTCCCTAGTGAATAGTTGGTTAGTGGTAATAATACCTTGTATGATTTAAATTTGTTATAGTGAAGGATGCAGATTGAAGCCAATCTGAACAGGTAAAGCAAATCAAAGTATTAATGTGAGTGTCCTGAGGTGGATCTGTATAAGTTTTCACTTTCACAGACCCTCATTTATGGGGCATGTAGAAATCCTCTACCATTACCTGTAAATCAATATGAAGTTTTCTTATGTTGTATTAGCTTCTACACAACTTACAACACCTTCCTAGACTATGGCTTTGAGAAAGGAATGCAAACAAAGTAGTAAAGTTTAATTTGCAGCAGAAATAGTAACATTTAGAGATTCTATATTCTTAAAAGAATATTGGATCTGGAGTAGAGAGGATGCTGACTTGATTTTCTTCTAGTCTACAAAAGTAATGGGAATAATTGGGCAAATCATCTTTTTTTTTTTTTTGTATGGCACTAGGGACTGAACCTAGGAGTGCTTTATTACTGATCTACACTGCTAGCTCTTCTTGTTTTTTAATTTTGAGACAGGGTCTCGCTAAGTTGCTGAGGCTGGCCTCCATCTTGTGATCCTCCTGCCTCACTTCTCAAGTCGCTGAGATTATAAACATGTGCCATCATACCTGGCACAAACCAGCATCTTTTTTTGAAAAATTTTTAATTTGTTTTAATTAGTTATACATGACAGTAGAATGCACTTATATACTTTGATATATCATACATAGATGGGATATAATTTGTCATTTTTCTGAGTATACATATTATAGGATCACATTGGTCATACAGTCACATACATACATAAAGTAATAATATCTGTTTCATTTTACTATCTTTCTTATCCCCACATCCCTTGCCTTCCCCTCCTTTCACTTTCCTCTACCTAATCTAAGGTAACACTATTCTTTTTTTTTTTGCATTGCAATTCTTAATACACATATATATCACAATTTTTATATCTCTTTTTATATATAAAGTATGTTGACACCCAATTCAAGTCTTCATACATGTACTTTGTATAATGATGTCCATCACATTCCACCATCCTTGATAATCCCCTGCTCCCTCCCACTCCTCTTCCCTATTTAGAATTCATCTATTCTTCCCATGCTCTTCTTCCCAATCCCACTATGAGTCAACCTCCTTATATCATAGAAAACATTCGGTATTTGTTTTTTGGGGATTGGCTGACTTCACTTAGCATTATCTTCTCCAACGCCAGCCATTTACCTGCAAATGCCATGGACAAACCAGCATCTTTATGTGGGTGTTTTTTAATTGCATTATTTGGGGTGTTTATCGTTTATTTATTTATTTATTTATTTTTAGTTATAGTGTACACAAAATCTTTATTTTGTTTTTTCTTTTTATGTAGTGCTGAGGATCGAACCCAGTGCCTCACCTGAGGAGCAAGTGCTCCACCACTGAGCTACAACCCCAGCCCTGTTTACCATTTATTTACCTGACTTTTTCCCTTCTACTAAAAACAAAGCAATCTGTGTTTATTAAAGATACTTAGAATGCCTTGGCTTAAAATGCTGAAGGAGAAATTAGAACTTGGCTGTTATCTATCATGGATTCAGAAATTGGTAATTGGATAAGGATCCCCATTCCTTAAATGCTTACAGAAGTGAAGTTATGCTAGAGAAAACTTGTTTTCATGATTCCTTTCTCTGTAAAGATAATGTTTTGCATAAGTTTTAGACTCAAAATGAGAGTAGGAAGTATGATACATTGTATAAATGATGGGTGTTTCCGTCTCCAATAAAATGTTAAACTATACTGATGAGTTAGGATTTACTTTAGAGCTTCCTTAAAATGCAAAATGTGACTTGATTTTTAAATCCTTGATTTAAAAATCAAGAATCCATTTATTATAGAAAGCAAGACACAGCTGTATCCTCCCTGGGGCTGATTGTTCCAGTCAAATCCTTCTAAAACACTAATTAGGAAGATTAGGATTTAATTTTTGTTTCTTAACAACAGAAGATTCTTGTTATAGAGTTAATGAATATACACACTTCCCAGAGTATGTTATCAAAAGGTGTATACTATGTAGTTTTCATCAATGGTTTATTTCCAAACTTTAGTATATTTAGAATGAACAGGCTGACTCATTGTTTTTAGAGAAATTTCCAAGATCACTGAATTTGGGAAGTTATATAAAAGTGAACCCACCACCAAGGTATTTGTTAGAAATTTTTACCACAGGGTAGTAGAAAAACAAAAAAACATCACCAAAAGTAGGAAGAGGTAACTATTGGATCACCACTGTGTAATAGTAATAAAGGAATGATCACAATGAAATACATACACATAATAGCTTGATAATAGAGGACACCAAGGAAATCATGTTTTTGAGAAGGTATTACAACAAAATGTGAGCTTTAAAGAGGCATGTTCAACCTACTGGAAGTCTTCAAGTTATTTTTAAAAGGCCATATGGGAATCTCAAGGTGTATTTGTTTCATGTGCATTCTGGAGATATGTGAGGATATACATATAGCTTGCAGTATCAAAGAGCCTCCAATATGGAATGTGCATGTTTTCGAAATGGAAAAAATACAGGAGTATGTGGGAAGCGTATAAGGTAAAATACATCATGTGCAAACTGTATTTTAGGCAGGCTAAAAAAGAGAAGTTGATAAAATTCTTTAAAAGCAGTAGTACGTCTTGAAGTTACCTCAAAAGGAACCAGTTTACTAAGGTAGTAGTGTGTCTATTTGGTTATCATAGAGCAAAGAAATTGATAAGAGAAAAATAAATCTTAATGGCCTCTTTAATAATAAGATATAAGGAACATGTTAACTCCATAATTATCTGCTGAAATTGATGATAAGGTAAAACTAGGTAAAATTATAGAAAATGAACAAATATTCTAGGTCCAATAGACAAAGTCGATTATAATTTAGCTCACCAGAACTAAATTGCATCCTCTTATATTTTGGCAGAACTCAAAGTTTTAAACTAATAAAGTACTTAAGAATAATTTAATAATATGCTTTTGGGGGAAGGCTTGGACATCTTGAGATGCTACTTGATCAGAAGTATGTCTTCAACATTAAAAGTTTAAGAAGTATAAAAGAATTTCTTATGGGAGTAAGGTTTTAATTCAAAGTATATTGTAAGAAAAGAAAAAGAATATTTCTATATCAGGAAAGGACAGTGAATTTATAAATCTAAGTCATGCATATATATTCATTAATCTAAAAACCTTTGCTTCATGTCAGATTTTATCAGAGAAAAGTGTTAATATTATTATTCTCCACTGTGAAATAATTTGTGAAAGTTCTTTTGTATATTTAAAAACTTTTCAAAGTTCCTACATTCTGTTTTTTAAAACAATACTGGGCCTCAAACCCAGGGTCTCATGCATGTTAGACAAGTGTTCCACTATGTAGGTTCATCTACCATCATCAGATGAATAATTTACATTTATTTTTTTCCATTCTGTAATTTGTCTCAACTTTATTGTTTCCTTTGCTGTGCAGAAGCTTCTTGATATGATATAATATCATTTGCATAATTTTGCTTTTGTTTCCTGTGCTTTGGGGGAATAATTCTTTTAACATTTTTATTAGAGCATTAAAATTATATATAATAGTGGGATTTGTTACGCCATATTCATATATGCACATAACATGATGCAATCAATCTCATTCCCCAGTACCTTTTCTGTCCCTTCTCCCCTCCCCCTGATCTGCTTCCTCTACTGATATTATTATTACTATCTTAATTAGTACATTGTAATTATATATGTAAGCAGGATTAATTGTGATATATGCATATATGGGCTTAGCATATTTTGGTAGATTTCTTTCCTCAGCATGGAGAACAGTTCTTAATAAAGGCATAGAATCGCTTTTCAGCCATTGATGAGAATATTTCACACAAATAGGATCCTAAAAATGTGAACAGACAGTTCTTAAAGGAAGAAATTCAAATGGCCAACAAATTTATGAAAAATTGCTCAACTTTATTAGATATCAGAGATATGCAAGTTAAAACTGCAATGAGGCATCATCTTTTAGAATAGCTATTACCAAAAAGACAAAAATATTTCAGCCATTGATGAGAACATTTCACACAAATAGGATCCTACATTAAAAAAAAAAAAAAGATCAGAAGTATTTTGTGTTCTTTGTTGCTTAGAATTATAGGTGGGTTTTTTGGCATGTCTGAGTTGAGACAGAGGAGAGTTCAAAGGTAATATTGAGAGAATGTTGTTTTCTTTTGTTATTATTTTAGGTACTGGGGACTGAACACAGTGGTGCTCTACCACTGAATTACATCCCCGGTCATTTTTAAATTTTGAGATTTAGAGTCTCCCTAAGTTGCTGAAGCTGGCCTCAAAATTGCAATCTCCCTGCCTCAGCCTCTGAATGACTGAAATTATAGGTGTGCACCACCATACTCACGAAGAATGCTTATAAAACTCTTCTTACATTTGCATTAATGTTCAAACTGTATACAATCCTTTGCTTTGTTCCAAAATATATCTGATCTTTTGGCAGACCTTAGAGACTTTGCTGTATGGGATTGTTAGTGGTAGCACGATCAGCTAAACCCTTTTGGTATGGGTGATCCAGTAGAATGTGGACCAGCTGGCTGTTTGAGATTACAGTTGTTCTAACAAAGCAATTGTGGAGAAGAGTCAAAGGAGTTTGTAAGCTTTAAAAAAATTAATAAATGATAAATGTTCAAGGAGATGAAAATGGTAATTACCTTGATTTGATCATTACACATTGTATATGTGTTGAATGAGCACACCATACCCAGTAAATACGTACAATTAAAAAATATTAAAAAGTGAAGACCTATACAAAAAGTGTTTTTGTCTTATGATTCATTTTCCTTCATTTAAAAAATCATCTGTGTTCTTTCTTCCATAGAATAATATAGCAGATCCGGAAGAACTGTTCACAAAATTAGAACGCATTGGAAAAGGCTCATTTGGAGAAGTTTTCAAAGGAATTGATAACCGTACTCAGCAAGTTGTTGCTATTAAAATCATTGACCTTGAGGAAGCCGAAGATGAAATAGAAGACATTCAACAAGAAATAACTGTTTTGAGTCAATGTGACAGCTCATATGTAACAAAATACTATGGGTCATATTTAAAGGTAATGTGTGTGCTATATTATTTAAGTCATAAGGTATTTTCATTATGTTTTTCTTCCTCTCTTTTTAAATTCTGTTTTTGAAAAGCAATGTCTCAAATTAGGATTTGGCAGTCTTTGTCCTTTAGGCAGAACCCAGCTCCCTCCATTATAGTGCCAAATAAATTGTTGTTAGATTTAGCAACTGTATCCTGAATATATCTCAGCACTCAGCTGTACTCTGTTCTATACCTGAACTTTTGGTTCAGTGGAGGAGCAGAAATGGAGCAGCTGGTTCTTGAGACATATCCTTTGTCAGGAAAAAGCCATCCTTCCTTGGTTCCTGCAAACTCTTTTCAATAGTTCATTCTGTCTCAATCTCAGAATTGATGAAATTTTTAAGTATGTCCCTTATTCCATTGAGTTAAGGTGGTTGCATTTCTCTCTCCCATCAGGTTGTGAGCTTCTTGATGGCAGGCAGTTTAGCTTAACCAGTCTTGGTTTCTTTGTCACAGCACAGACACAGAGTCTGGCACATCTCAAGCACATGATAAATGTACTCATTCATTCATTATTATCCTCAGGAGATTGGTTGTAGGCCCTGCTTCCCAAGACACTAAAATCCTCAGATGCTCAAGTCCCTTATATAAAATGACATAGTATTTGTATATTACCTATGTACATCCTCCCTTATACTTTAAATCACCTCTAGATTATTCTCTAATACATTGTAAATGTTATGTTAGTAGCTGTTATACTGTATTGTTTACAGAATAATGACAAAAAAGTCTGTACTTATTCAGTAGAGAGGTTTTCTTTGACCCACAGTTGGTTGAATCTTGGATATGGAACTTATAGGGGACGAACTTTTTGTTAAAATGGAAGAAAATGAAATAATATTGGCCCCCTACTGAAGCTGGAATTTTTCCTGGTTCCAAGATCATGTAATTAGCAGCCACCTAAATTTCCAGCAGATGGAGATGTTACTGCATAACAGAAAATTCTTTGTTTAGTAAAACCCAAGAGTTCTTGGGTTCCAGAGGTAAACGTCAGGATTTGTGTCCATTGAAATGTAAATAATAAATAGCTACAGTGGATTAGACAAAGGAGAATGAAGAGAAGGAAGGGGGATTAGGAATAGGAAAGACAGTGGAATGAATCTGACATAACTTTTCTATGTACATGTATGAGTACACTGCAATGAATCTTAATTCCATGTACATCCTAAGATGTACTGCATGTTTGTATAAATATGTCAAAATAGACTTTACTGTCATATATAACTAAAAAGAAGAAATAAAAATAAAAGAGATAAAGAAAAAGAATAAATAGCTTGAAAATTCTAGGTTGGGTTTTAAATTATTTTTAAAATAAAATTGTTGGGGCTGGGGTTGTAGCTCAGTGGTTGAGCACTTGCCTAGCATGTGTGAGGCACTGGGTTTGATTCTTAGCACCACATATAAATAAATAAAGGTATTGTGTCCATATACAACTAAAAATGTTTTTTAAAAAATTGTTTTACTGGATGTGGTGGTGCATGCTTCTAATCCCAGCAGCTTGGGAGCCTGAGGCAAGAGGATTGTGAGTTCAAAGCCAACCTCAGCAATAATTTAGGAAGACCATAAACAATGTAGGTAGACCCTATCTCAAAATAAAAAATAAAAAGGGCTGGGGATATGGCTCAGTGATTAAATGCCTCTGGGTTCACTCCTGGCACCCAAAATAAAGAAATACAAAATTGTTTATTCCCATGTTGAAAAATTTCAAAGGAAAGCAGTATTAGACCTTTGCCTTTCAGGGATTGCTTAGTATTGTTTCTTATGCAAGGCGCCAGTGTTTGTGAAAAAGATGGAGATGGACACACATCCCCAACTCCCCCACCCCCCCGCAACACACACACAAAGCTACTATGGGACGGAGAAGAGAATACTTCACTGACCTCTGAGAAGATGTCCAGAGTGCATGCATGTGCAAAAAATTCGGCCCAAAGGGAGCTAGCTTGTTGTGGCGATCTGTCTGTCTCAACTTTTCAGGTTGGCTGCAGTGCCGCTACAATTTAGACCCAAACTCTGGGCTGAGTGTATGTCTGCAGTGCAGACACGTGCAGAGCAACCTTGGCGCGGACCTGGTGTGAGCCATTAAATATGGATCGTCTGAGGCGAGTTTACATTCCAGATTCCAGAGTACGTGGTGTCTCTCAGTGGCCTCAGAACTGGTGTGCAGAGTGAGGACAGAAGCAAAGAAACCTTGGTTTTGGCAAGGGTGCATATGACGTATGCGTGGGCTTTCCTCCACAAAGCGCGTGCGCATGGCCGCAAAGCGGGTGTGTACAACTGCAGAGCGCACGTGCACACAGCTGCAAAGCCAGTGTATACAACCGCAAAGAGCATGCGCTCATAGCTGCAAAACGTGTGCATACAACTTCAGACCGCGTGCGCGCCCTGCCACAAAGCCCTTACGCGTTTGGTATGTGAACTCGCCTGGCAGCCATCTCTCGTGAACCTGGAGCCCGGTGATGATGAAACTGATAAATAATTCCTGCCTTACTTCTTTGTTCCTAGCAGTCCACTGGTGTCTCAGGTATACTAGATCCACCTGTGATCCTTCTTGTGGGTGTATAATGCCTTCCTATGCTCCACTGTATTGTTAAAATTTCTTAAAAGGGCCCTTGAACCATTCCAGGATTATTTTGGTTTGCGTCTGTGTGGCAGCTGTTGCAAAGATCGCTCTTTTTATTTCTCTTTTTTTTTTTAAAGAGAGAGAATTTTTTTTAATATTTATTTATTTTTTTTAGTTTTCGGGGGACACAACATCTTTCTTTGTATGTGGTGCTGAGGACCGAACCCGGGCTGCACGCATGCCAGGCGAGTGCGCTACCGCTTGAGCCACATTCCCAGCCCCTCTTTTTTATTTCTCCATCTTGGTGACTTCACTTTGTCATTGCTTTCTTTATCAGTATTTATATTAATTAATATCTATGTAAGCAAGGCATGATGGTGCACGCCTGTAATCCCAGCGGCTTGGGAGGCTGAGAAAGGAATCTCACAAGTTCGTCCTCAGCAATTTAGGCCCTAACTAACTCAGCGAAACCCTGTCTCTGAAATACAAAAATGGCCTGGGGATATGGCTCAGTGGTAAACTTCCTCTGAGTTTAATCCCTGGTATCAAAAAAAAAAAAAAAATTACCATCAGTTTCCTTGCCTTTTTACAAGTTTGATTTATTTTAACATTATATGAATTGGGTAGAGAGTGTATGCATAGTAGAAATAATCCTTAAACAGTCACTATATTAAACACTGTACTAGATGCATAAAAATGGTGCAAATTTTATGATTAAAGTGCATCTAAAATACAGATGAGGCACAAATACGCCAGCATCCTGTTTTTGAGAATAATTTGAAAAAAAAAGTCCTGAAAAAGGAAGTAATAATACTGATAATTTTTATTCAATTTCAGCATTTCTTTCTAAGTGTTACCTGTTACTATATTTTACTACATACCTGATTTTTTGTCCTTTAGCTTTCATGTTCACTCCTTTTTTAAAAATTTTTATTATTTATTTTTTTAGTTTTCGGCGGACGTTGTACAACATCTTTGTTTGTATGTGGTGCTGAGGATTGAACCCGGCGGGCCGCACACATGCCAGGCGAGCGTGCTACCGCTTGAGCCACATCCCCAGCCCTCATGTTCACTCCTAAAAGGCTAATTTTACAGTTAATATTAAGTTAGAGAAATCTCGTGATTATTCAGTCTCAATAGTTTTTAAGTCCCCCTTCTAATTGCTACAACAGACTTTGTTGTAGGCAGTCCTAGGACTTGTGTGTGTGTGTGTGTGTGTGTGTGTGTGTGTGTGTGTGTGTGTGTATGTGTGTGATTTGTTCTTTTGGGTTGACTCTTTCTGGATTGAATACTGGTAACTCCAGACCCAGTCTAAAGCAAACCTGAACCCTTGCTATTTTTAGGCCCATATAACAGATAAGCTATTTTTGGTGACTGACTTAAAATATTTAATAAGCCCTATTTAAAATGGGTCTTGTTTATTATATTGGAAATAACTACTGATATGGGATTGAACTTTTTACTAGTTGTTATAGCCTTTGTTTATTCATATTCAGTACTCGTAGAAAATGTATTACAATTCTATTTTTACAAGATTTCACATTTAAAAAAATTCTCTTCAAAACTTAGTACCGCATTATATATGAACTGTTCATCTAGTAATTACTTAATCTTTAAATAAATATAAACTATTTTTTGTACCAAATCTTGATTGTAGAATATACTCAGACTAGTTGGTGATAATAGAAAAAACACCATTGTCCAAGGTGTTCTTAATGGATTAAATTGAAAAATTTTTTTATCTCCTTTCCCAATCATTAATTGAAGTCTCTTAGTAAAAGAATACTTTGAGGATGGGAATGGCTCAGTGGTAGAGCACTTGCCTGGCATCCATGAGGCCCTAGGTTTGATCTCCAGTACTGTAAAAAAAAAAAAAAAAGAATACAGTGAAGAACTTATTGTTTCATGATAAAATTATAGAAATAGACAGTTGACCAATACTGAATAGTTATATCTATTTAAAGTAAACAAATGTATGATATACATGTTTATCTCTATACAGATAAATATATATATATACACACACACACATAGAAAACAAAATATGGTCTTTTAATACTATTTATTTGAATCACTTTTTTAAATTGAACAACTTGTTTTCCATTTATATTAAATCTTACAGTGATTGTGTAGACTTGGGTTTTTTCCTAAACTAAAATCACATATAACAGGATTCTGTTTAATGCAGTCAATGTAATTCAAGGCCACATCCTCTAAGTAACATCAGAAAACTGCACTGTCAATCAACTGTGTACCTTCTTTGGTCCATCCTTACATTTCAGATGACAGGAGATTTTGTGAGTCAAGTTAATTGAACAGTGTAGGGTATCAGTTTTCTCAGTTTGTCCTTACACAGGATATCACACATAACCAAGACTTCACCATAAGCTGGAGGAAAAGGTTATTGCATTTGAGAGAAAATTATATACTCTCTAAAACTGTATGCAATTGTAGTGATTTCCTTGAGACATGCAAAAATGTACTAGGTATTCATTTTGACTGAGCTCAGTGTATAACTTCATTTTTAAAAACAAGAGTAAAAACCAGACAAACACATCAGTGTGACCACAGTGTTTTCCTTTAATTTTAGTTCACTGCAGAGTTTCTTGACAGACAAAGTTAGTCTTTATGAAGAGTGCTAAAATAAGCAAACCCTTCCTTTCTGATCTCATAATGTTGGAAGAATCTTTTATAATCTTTAAATATTTTTCTAGTTCAATGTAAATCTTAAAATGAAGCTCACTCAAGCATTGAGTAGAATTTGAATCATGCCTTTATTTGCTGGTAAAAATTGCCTTTAGATTTCTGTTTATGTTAAGGAAATAATCACCCCCTCCACACACACATACATATGCCACCACTGAAATTTATTTTAAAAAAGAATTGAATGAATAAAATGAAATATTCCAGAATAAATTCTGTACACTTTTGTGGCCTTCTCATTTTTCACTGAAGCTTTGTGTGTGCTTATATCTGGTATATGTTCAGTGTCTTTAGAATATTCTTTTGTTGAAAAATTTTTATAGTTAAATAAAAGAAAATTTATTATAATTTATATAATTATATAATTTATTGAAGAAAATTAAGGACAGTATATATGTCTCCTTATCAAAATGTTTTTTTCTCAGAATAAATATACCTTGCCATGCATGGTGGTGCATGCCTATAATCCCAGCAGCTTGGGAGGCTGAGGTGGGAGGATAGCAAGTTCAAAGCCAGCCTCAGCAACTTGGCAAGGCCCTAAGCAACTCAGCAAGACCTTGTTTCTAAATAAACTATAAAATAGGGCTGGGGATGTGGCTCAATGTTTAAGCACCCCTGAGTTTAATCCTTGGTACAAAAAAAAACAGCTTTAAGTGTAAAATAATATATCTCTAAGAAGCCTCATATTAGATTCAGCTTAACAGACATGTATTTATTGAGTGCCTCTCATTCTGTTTCTTTGCCCTAGTCAATCTCATCTACTTTATTTATTTTTTAAATATTTTTTTAGTTGTTAATAGACCTTTATTTTATTTATTTATTTTTATGTGGTGCTGAGGATTGAACCTAGTGCCTCACACATGCTGGGCAAGTGCTCTACCACTGAACCACAACCCTAGCCCTCATCTACTTTATTTTGACAATTAAATTAATGCCTCTGGTCCAAGACTCTTGTCAGTCTCAGATATGTATTTCTAGTTTGCCTCATCTATTACCTACTTACCTGTGGGTACCTTAAGGGCAGTAACCCTAAAACTGAGGAGCTAACATTTGAACTAGGTTTTGAATATGATTGCGATGAAAGTTGGAATGTGAGGTTGGGGTAGGGACAAGGCATTCCAAACTGGAAGGATATGGTTCAGAGGTAGTAAAGTATCTAGCCATATTCTAGGCAAAAATAATCTCTACTGTCCCTTGCAGTTCTATAAAATCTTTTGTTTTCTGTGGTTTTCAATTATGATAAAAGACACATAACATAAAATTTACCACTCTAACCATTTCTAAGTTCACTGGCATTAAGTACATTCACAATGTTGTGTAGTCATCATCATTTATTTCCAGAACATCTTTACCAATTAATGGGTAATTAAGCAATAATCCCCATTCCCTGATCCTTGGAAACCACCATTCTACTTTGAGTCACTGTGAATTTGGCTATTCTAGGTACCTCATATAAGTGGTATCATAGACTATTTGTCCTTTTGTGACAGGCTAATTTCAATTGCACTTGCTGGTTGATTTGGTCAGTGTTATTATTGCCTGTTGGATTAATAGACCAGCTACTTAATTGAACACATAGGTAGCATAAATAATCCTCTTTTATATGTACATACAATTGGTATATTGAATTGTTCTTTTCTTTTTTGGAGCGGATACCAGGGATTGAACTCAGGGGCACTGGGCCACTGAGTCACATCCTCAGCCGTATTTTGTATTTTATTTAGAGACAGGGTCTCACTGAGTTGCTTAGTGCCTCCCTTTTGCTGAGGCTGGCTTTGAACTCTTGATCCTCCTGCGCTACTGGGATTACAAGCATGTACCACCATGCCAGCTAGAGCAATTGTTCTTTAGGTATTCTGAATTTAGGGACAATTTCCTAATACCAACTGAAAACCCATGTTGATACAGGACTCAAAACTTAATCCTCCAAACCATTGTTCAAATTTATGGATTCGTTTATAAGCAGAGAGATGGAATTTTGTATGCTAAGTTTATGGTTACGGTTTACACTCACCTGGCTCTTTTAGAATTGTAAACCCGCATGTAGATACCATCTTAGCACTTTAAATTATTTAAAAGGCAAACCAACCACTTATTTGTATCCTCCAACAATAAAGCCTTTTGTAGAATTTGAAGATAGAACCTGAGACGCTACACCCCGCCCCCCCCCAAAATAGTGGCAAGCTAGTTTAGATTAGTTTTGTTTGTAGTTAGTGTTTTCATTAAGCTGCCTTGAGCAGGGAGGAGCCCTGCCAATTTGCCATTTCTACCTTGCTCCCTAGGCCTTGCTTCAGGCTCCTGCCCGCCTAACAGTCTTCCAGATGTCCAGGTCTTTGGCCATCCTCCAGTGATGCTTGTCTCCAGGAGTGACAATCAAAAGGAGGCAGTCAGAAAAGCTATCTGATACCTCTGGCCACTTCCTGTGTCAGAGGAGTACCTAGTTCTACTGAAAAGTTCTTCTGGTAGTAAGTCTTATTTTCAGATCTGGAAGTTGCTTAGTCTCAACTTTAATAACTAAGCAGTATATACTGTTTTGTAAGGTCACATATCCAGCTTTTTATGAATACCCTTTTGGTGATAGTTTGGAAGTTTCCATTTTGAATTGGTACAAGCAAAAGGGCATACATTGTTTTTAGACTTGAAAAACAGGTGCTTTTCATTCATAAAAAACCTTAAAACAGATAAACTAATTTTACAAGATCTTGTTTTAAAATGTCAGCGGCATGGGAAGCTTTCTGCATTCATATGATAGAATATAGTACTTACTGGAAACAGACTTATGGTAAGAGAAAATATTCTTAAGCTGTAAGCCATTATAAGAACCACTTTTATGTGTGTGATACTAGAGAGTGAACTCAGGGGTGTTCTACCACTTAGCTATATCCTCAAATCTTTTTATTTTTTAATTTTGAGACAGGACCTCACTAAGTTACTGAGGCTGGCCTCTAACTTGCAATCCTCCTGCTTCAGCCTCCTGAGTCTTTGGGATTACAGGCATGTACCATTTTGAGTGGCAGGAAATACTTAAAAAAAAATAAAGTTGTGTCAGGTTTATAATTCTCTGGTTCTGAATGCCTAATTTCTATGCATAAATTCAAGTTACATGAACCACTCCTAGAACTCTGCTTCCCTCCCCACTATTGTAGAAATTTATTTCCTCTTTCCTTCCATGCACACATGACGTTCAGCTTTTTCTTTCCTCAGTTCAAGTTGACCTGCTAAGGCAAAACAGAGCAGATGTTAAGATTAGTGGAAGTGGACACGATGGTGGTGCTCTATTCCTCTCTTTCTTTTATATATTGTACATAGTGTCAACATTAAGAAAGGAGAATCTGTCTGTTTTAACTGAACTAATCTTTCCCTCCTCAGCCCCTAGCTCTAGACCACATCCTAGCCCCTACACTACAATATCAACTTAACTCTGATTCGTCAACCTTGGAACATTCCCCTGACTCATCATTGTGTCACTAGAGTCCATTCTCTGCCTTAATAAAATTCCAGCCCCATGGAGATGCTTGACAAATTTTAAATTGAACTCCTCAGTACTTCCCAGGGATTTTAGAGTGAGGGCACCAGCAGTAGCTTGAGAATCTTCATCCCACAGCTGGGCCTGTAAAGGTGAGAAATGTGTTCCTGGCATCCCAAGTTGGAGCACAACACTGAATATATATTTTCCCCCAGAAAAATTGCTAAGTTATAAGTAGTAGTGAGTTTCTCCAATATTCTTCATGCTATATACTATGGATATATTTATGTTAACATTTTCTTTGGGGGAGACAACTCCACGATCCCAAACGTGATTTTTTTATGGAAAAAATGCTTGCTTCTGAAAAACTTACTTAAAAATGGACTTTTGGGACATAATTCATTTACAACTTTGCTACTGCCAGTATAATAAAACCAACCTTTTGATTTCTAGTCAGCTATGTGTTCTCAAAAACAGAGAATATCATTCACGAAATGGTATGGAGAAAGAATTATCCTTAATATTTCAAGCTATATCTGAAAAAAGGAAGTGTTTTATTCCAGTGTTTAACTGATGGAGGAGAATGGTGTGTATGTGTGTATACTCGTTTTAGAATTCATATACATATATTTCCCCATAAACCTCATTACTCTTTTTCTGGTCACAATGAAATTAATTTTTCCTGGAGTAATCATTTGCTTTTTGCGCTACACACTCCCCTTTCTTTATCCATTTATATAAGTGTCCTTTCTTCTCATTCTTTATTGTAATTATCTTTTCCTTTTAGTATTATCATTCAAGATAACAATTGCAAGCTTTGGATTTTTTTCTCAGTTTTGTAATGATTATTAGTAGCTTAACAATAACAAACAATACTGTTTTTGTTTAGCTATATCAAAGGCTAAATAGAATTGCAAGACTAGGCTCAGAATTTTATTTTTTTGTATAATGGTATATGGAAAAATATGTTCTGTGTTCCAAGCAACCACTTTTAAACATCTATTTTAGAATCATTGCATTAGTATGTAAGATTTAACTTTTTGTTAATATGCTATTTTGGCTAAGGTTTATAATTATTAAATTGTTCCATGGCTTTACAGGGTTCAAAATTATGGATAATAATGGAATACCTGGGTGGCGGTTCAGCACTGGATCTTGTAAGTATTTTAAAATAATTACACAAACATTTTTAACTGTTCTTTTATGTTAAGTAAGCAGTGGCTTTTGAGCAACGCTAAGTGGTTATATTAGTTAATATGATCAAATTAAACTTTCTTGAGGACCACGGCACTTATGTCGATAATTCTTTTTTTAGTATGACAGCGGAATGCATTACAATTCTTATGTAGATACTTCTTTATTGCAGATTTGAATCTGTTGCTGACAATCTATGAGTATATAAGAAATACAAATAGCTTAAGATTGCCCCAAATTAGGAGTGTTTGCTAATTGCTGTTTGTTTTGTGTTTGACTTTTACAAACTAAGACTGAGTTCTTAGATTTTTAAAAATATATAATTGTGATAACTGTCACTAAAAGTGATTATGAACTGAATATTTGTGTGCCCCACAAACTCATATGTTGAAATCCTAACTCCCAGTGTGATAGTCTTAGAAGGTGGGACTTTGGAAAGTAATTAGGTAATGAGGGCAGAGCCCTCAGGAATGGCATTTGTGTGAAGGAGATTCCAGAGAGCCCTCTAGCTGTCTTTCAACCCTGAGAGGGTACATTGAGAACATGGCCATCTGGAAACCAGGAAGAGTACTCTCATCAGACTTTAGTCTTCCAGAACCTTGATCTTGGACTTTCCAGCCTCTAGAACAGTGAGAAATAAGTATTTGCTGTTTTAAGTCACCCAGTCTATGATATTCAGGTAGAGCAGCCCAAAGTGACTAAGACATTGGTTTTAGGGATTTGACCAAGTAGGCCTACAGATACAGTTCTGTACAGATTTCTCTCTGCCCCACTGTAGGTTATTTGGAAAGGTGATGGCATTTTTGGATTGTTAAAATGACTGAAAGTGTTACTGCCATTTTAGTGGGCCATTATCAAGAATGCTGAAGTTCTGCAAAGTACAGGAAAATTTCCATTCGATGAAGATATGTTCATGTGCAGAATGCCTCTGAAAAAAAACTGATGGTTTTCCCCCACGTTAGTATAATACTATCAATGTTGATTTCTTTCCTTTAAAATCTTTATTAATATGGCTTTAATTATAAGATTAAATATGAATTATGAGATGACCACTGGGTCAGTCAGTCTATAGGGGTTTAAGGTTATAGGGCCAGCTTTGCTCAACTAAATCTGTGACTGTGAACCAGACCCAGGAACTCCCTGAACTTGGGTGTGTCATAAAACAAGTTGCAGTAAGTTATTTTTCAGTTCTCTTCCATCTTTAATACTATAGGATATATTTTATTTACATGCCTCTTCCTTTGAAATTATATAGCATGCTATGTCTAAGAAAAGAGTGTTTTGTTAGGCTCATTAAGTAATATTTTAATTCTTATTTTTTAAATGAAGATGAGTTTTCCTACCTGAAAATGATTAGATATTTTTAAAAGATTTTAACCCTGACTACTGATGAGTCAAAGTTTCTAATACTATGAACGGAAATAACTGAAAAAATTTTCTTTGCTTTAGGCAGAACTGTACTGAAAGTAAAGATATGATAAACTTGATCTGGAAAGCCTCATTTACTTCTAGGAGTTCATTTTAGTTTAATCAGTTGCCACATTTGGTAATCCTTTCTTGTCTAATCTAATTCTCATATCCTAAAGCTTAATTTCATTTTTTTCTCTCTCTCCTCTGTAGTGCGAGAACACCACTGGCATTTCTTTGTATAATATTTTTCATGCATATAGAGTCAGACTTCATTCTTAAAGTTAAATGATCTCATTTCTGTTTGCTTTGTCAGTCTTATTGTTACAATAGTTTATTGTTTAGCCCCAGAAGAAGCCTCTCAATTGCTCTGAGAACCTCCTTCTACTTTTAAAATATTGAGAAGCCTTTACAAATTTATCATTTACCTTATCTGTTCCCCCATGGAACTCACCATTTCTCTTCTCCATTTTGTAGGCTTTGGCAAAGCTAGTCCAATCTGTTTATCAAGATCATTAATAGCAACATCAAGCATTTGAACACTGGCCTAACCCTTCCTAATAGCCGTAATCGATACCCTGAGTAAAATGATTGTGAGTTCTTGATCTCATCCTGCCATTCTGCACTCTACTTGATAAAAATGGCAATTAGAATAAATTAAATGAATTGAAATGTTGTTAGTACTATATTGGCTGAGAATCTAAAGACCTAGTTCTTAGTCCTATTTCTACCACTGACAGTTGACTAAAATTGGGCAAGATAATCTCTTTGTGCCTTAATTTCCTCAAATGTTGGTGAAGAAATTTGATTAATGAACTTTTTTTGTTTTCATAGCTCTAAAATTCAATCATATTGTGATTTAATTGTAAACCTCATTGAACTGAGCTTTTAAAGGAGAGCAAGTGCTGAAAAAAATGTGCTGTTCCTTTTCCATGTATAGTCATATAGAAATGAGTGCTGTCATTTGGGGAATCTAAGAAAGAACGATGATAGTAGTAGAGGAGGACTCTGTTACCAGGAGCAAGGAAAAACAAAGAGAAATGTTGAACAGAGTATTTATCACTTTAAACTGGTGTCTGACTAATGGAATAACATAAGATTATGATTTGTAATTTATATCAACATTATACATAGTGTACCTCAAGGGTCTCTCTCATTCTTGAAAAACCGTTTGTCCCATCTGAACAAACTTTGAGCATACTGTATATTATTTTATTGAGTTTATTATACCCTACTGCTTTCCAAAAATAATTTACAGTGGCTTACAACAAAAACCCATATAATAAAGTAAACAGAATAAAACATGAGCACCAAGAAAAAATGTTGGAAACAATCTGCTAACTGTAAAAGAAGGCATAATATAACATGCTGTATTAGGAACTGACTGGCTGAAAGTCAAAGGAATGTAGGGAAAATCCACAGGCCTAGGTCCACAAGAGTACAGTTTTCATTTTTTCTCTCTTCTTTTTTTCTTTTTGAACTAGGGATTGAACCCAGGAGTGCTTTACCACTGAGCTACATCCCCAGTCTTTCTACTTTTATTTTTAATTTTGAGACAGAATCTCATTAAGTAGCTGAGGCTGTCCTCAAACTTGTAATCCTCCTGTCTCAGCCTCCCAAGTTGCTGGGATCACAGTTGTGTGCCACCACACCTGCATACGGGTACAGTCTTTGAAAGAGCACATGTCCCTCTTTTGCATAAGCTTTCTTCATAATAGAGGCAAAATTACACAAAGCCTGTACACTGTCCTGGGACAGAAGTGTTACATATTAGAGACATGACAAGAAGTTCAGTCATTGGAGAGAAGTTCAGTTATGCACTTTAAGGACAGTAGACCACAATCTTGGCATGATCTTTCCTGAAGTTGTATTAGATATTTTAAAAAAAACCTCTATTCCTTCTACTTTACATTCCTTCTCTTTCCTATTCCCTTTCTTCTCCTTTTCTCATCACTACCAACATGCCTAAGGAGCCATTTTAACTACAAGATTTGAGACAGTTTTCTGTGTGATAGTGTGGGTGGTTTTTTTTTCTTCCCTGATTCACTGTCGCCTTATGCCCATTTCACTGCTACAGTTGTCCAGCATGCTGTAGCGCTGCCAACATTTTTGATAGTACCAGACTTATGAATATGTTTATCCCTCAGTTAGTTGGTAGTACCTGAGAATTTTGTTGCCAGCCATCAATAAAATATCTCATTTTCACCTTTTAGAATTACTTCAGTACTGGTTTTTTTTTTTTTAGTTGTAGTTTGACACAAACCTGTATTTTATTTATTTTTATGTGGTGCTGAGAATCAAACTCAGTGCCTCGCATTTGCTAGATGAGCGCTCTACTGCTGAGCCACAACCACAGCCCCACTTCAGTACTGTTTCAGAAAGGAACTTTTGGGGTAGAAGTTGATAGATTTGGAAATAGATAATGTTGCCTAGGAAAGGGAGCTATTGAATTGCAGCCATCCCTGGAGTATACTGTATACCCAGACTAGAGTTAATATTAAATGTTGAGACCAAAGTATGGGTCCTATTTTAGGCTGTTAAATTCTGACATGAAAGTGCCCTTTATTCAGCATAAATATGGCATTCATGAAAGATGAAATACACAAGGTGCCAAAGAGCTGTGAATCCCTCCCAGTGTGAGGCAGAGTGTGCAATGTTTGATTTTCACCACCTCTTTCCTCCTTCCAGCAAACAGAACTGTGCCTCGGCTCTGACTTTAGATTCCCACCCTTTCCTGTAATAATATTGTACAGTCCACTGTTTGTGCTTTATGAGGTACCAGAATTTTTAAATTACCATTTATTTTAAAGAGAAATTTTCAGATATTCCATTACAAGTTCTGAAACCTAGTCATTGCTTTCCTTGTATTCCAGTTGGAACTATTGGCTTCAGTACAGGGATGGGGAAAGAAAGGGAAATGTGTTACATTTATTTGAAAAATATTATCCCTCCATGATTCAAATTTTGTTTTACAATGAGTCTGAATGGTTTAATTATTATATTCCTGGATAAATTTAAAATTTGAGTCTCAACAAGACTCTGTTCCTTACAATATTATTGAAACATATAGAATGCTAAGTAACTTTACTGTAGTTGACCTGTATGATCAGATAGTTGCTGGGGAAATCTTACAGATTATCTCATCTAAAAATCAGTTCAATGTCAATATTTAGTAACTTTTTAATAACAAATGCCAGCATGTAAGTAGTTGATTTTTTCCCCATCTGAAAAACAATGTAGCTAGCACTATCACCATTTAAACATATTTGTTAACTCTCTAATATAAAAAGTTCAGGAACTCCAGAATTTGAAGCTAGTATCTAGGAAAAAGTGTTCATATTATCTTTAAATATTAAATTTAATCTTTTAAAAAATCTGTTCAGCCTTGTGACTTAAAACTCTTTTGCTTTCTTCCCCCATATTTAAAAAATTTCCTCATTTGTTTAAATATTGGTTTAATAAACAATTGTTTTATATACCTAAGTGATTACATTATTTCAAAGATAGCAATCTTGAATTTTATTTTGCAAACTTTTTGTGTGAGTGTGTGTATGTTTTTCCCCTTAAGCTGCGAGCTGGTCCATTTGATGAGTTCCAGATCGCTACCATGCTAAAGGAAATTTTGAAAGGTCTGGACTATCTGCATTCAGAAAAGAAAATTCACCGAGACATAAAAGGTACATAGCAGTCTAATACGAATCTTAGAAAAATAGATGCCTTCTGCAGAAACTGAATTTTTTCCCCTTTTTTCTTTACCTCCTAGCTGCCAATGTCCTGCTTTCAGAACAAGGAGATGTTAAACTTGCTGACTTTGGAGTGGCTGGCCAGCTGACAGATACACAAATTAAAAGAAACACGTTTGTGGGAACTCCATTTTGGATGGCTCCTGAAGTTATTCAACAGTCAGCTTATGACTCAAAAGTAAAGGATTGCTTGTCTAAACTGTTTTGTTTTTACAAATAAATTTTATATAGCAGAGATCTGATAGGAAGAATTTTATTTCAGATAGAGGAACGGCCAAGAGCAAAGGGTTCTGGTGCTATCCTAGTTAAAGAACTGCCTTATTTTCCTTCTTTATCAAATCTTTCTTAAGGAAAAGTTATGTCATATTTTGTTGTTTCCTCATAAATTCCCTTGATGCCAATAATATTTGGACCCTGTTCACATCAATGACTTTCCATCTCACTTGGAATGAAATCTTAAGTCCTTACTGTAACTCCAGCTATTATTTGCCTCTCTAGTCGTGGTGGCCTCATTGTTGTTCCTCAAGCATAGCAAGTATACTCTGGCCTCAAGACCTTTGCTCTTGCTCTTCCCTCTTTCTGGAATAACCTTCTTCTAATCAGGTCTCTGCTTAAACATCACAGACACAAAGATGTCTTTCCCAGACCTTCCATGTGAATTCGCAAACTTCTTCACACTCTCATTCATTATTTCTTTATTCTGCTTTATTATTTTCCTCACAGAACTTATCACTGTCTGACATGTTTGTTTCTTCTCTGTCTCTCATACTAGAATGTAAACCCCTTGAGGGCAGGAATTTTTGTCTAGCTTTTTTACCACCTGAATCCTCTGGGCCTAGAATGATGCCTGGCATAAAGTATGGAATCCAATACATTTTAAAATCAGTGAATTCTATTAATAACAATTTATTAATGCCACCTATCTTGGCAGACTTTTCAAAACTATAGGACCACTACATTCTACAGACTCTTTTGTGGCAGTATACTGGAATGAAGTTTCAAGGTAATAGAATTTTTTTCTTTCTTTTACCTCAGGCTGATATTTGGTCATTGGGAATTACTGCTATTGAACTAGCCAAGGGAGAGCCGCCTAATTCTGATATGCATCCAATGAGAGTTTTGTTTCTTATTCCAAAAAACAACCCTCCAACTCTTGTTGGAGACTTTACTAAGTCTTTTAAGGAGTTTATTGATGCTTGCCTGAATAAAGATCCATCATTTGTGAGTATTTAGTTCTTTTACTACTATCTGTTTTCCATTATTAGATCTATTTGGAGTAGAGGTGGCTTTTTCCACAGTGGGGAATAGAATGAGGTGAAAATTGGCTGAGATCTATCCAGGAACCTAGTTCTTCCTTCCACATTGCTGATCTTAGTCAGTTCTTAACCAGATCTTTACTCCTTCCCCTGTATCTTTTTCTTGGTCCCCAGCTTCCTGCTGTTTACTGATCATTTCCTATTTCAAGGAGAAAGAAATTTGAGAAATAAAATTCATCTTACGTCATTATTAAAGTACATGTGTAAAATATTCACGATGATTCCTTTCAACCATGTTATCATTTTTCATGAAAGTTTGTGTTTACTTTTTATTTAATATTCAGAGACTTCAACATGAAGTTTTATACTTTTTCTGGTCTAGTGAAGTCCTCTCATTTACTTGGCAGTTTTATTATAGTTGTTTTTGCTGTTATTTAAATTAAAGCTGCCTTGTGATTTCTAGAGACTAAAAATATACAAGAACTTGATATAACTAATTTTAAGTTAATAGTAAACCTTCTGATATTAATAAAATGCTAGAGGGAAAATATCGCCCACAGCACCTGCTGTTTGCATTTAGACACAATATGAATTGATGCTTTATAGAGAAAGGATAATAAGATGTGGGCAGATAATAACAAAATTAGGCATTCCTAAGATGTGTGCAGATGATAACAAAATTATAGCCTTGATAGTTTTCATGAGTTTTTTCAACTTACAGTAAATGTTATAAAAGTATTTTAAAGCTTTATTTTGAGATGTTTTTGCTTTCTAAATCCTTCCACGGGCTTTTGAGAAAGCTTTACCTTCTGGTTTATTTGGGTTTTACCAAATTGGTGTAAAAACGTAGTGAATTTAATGTGGTTGCCTTGAGCCACTTAAAAAGTAGAATTATCTGTTTTCCTACATTTTAGTTGTCCTCCTGTCTATAGATTTACTTTTAGTTCCAGTGATTTTTTTTTACAATCACAAAGAGCTTTGATGTAGTCATGCATTCTTCATTTTATTCCTTAGCGCCCTACAGCTAAAGAACTTCTGAAACATAAATTCATTGTAAAAAATTCCAAGAAGACTTCTTATCTGACTGAACTGATAGATCGATTTAAGAGATGGAAGGCAGAAGGACACAGTGATGATGAATCTGATTCTGATGGCTCTGATTCGTATGTACAAATTATTCAATTTGTATGTAGGTGGCCCATTTGAATACACTGTGTCTTTTAACAATTATCTGGTATGCTTGCATTAGCATGAAACATTAACCATATTCTGAGGTTTCATTATAGAAGCTGAAAGTTCCCCAATCACAGTCTGTATAATACAATGAATTTGGATACATGTTGTTCTTGGAAGTGAATAGCTCTAGTTTTAAATGGTCTTGGTCTAACCCCTAGTGGATACTTGAGCATATTACAAAATTTTGGAATAAAATTTCATTAAAGGTGTTAACATTAGTTTGCAAAAAGTAATAAGGAGCCAAATGCAGTGGAGCACATCTGTGATCCAGTAGTTCAAGAGGCTGAGGCAGGAGAATCACAAGTTTGAGGTCAGCCTGGGCAACTTAGCAAGACTCTGTCTCAAAATTAAAAAATAAAAAGAACTGGGGATGTAGCTCAGTTGTAGAATGTCCCTGGGTTCAACCCCCAGTACCCTAAAAAGTAAGGAGCTATGTCTTCTCACACTTTGATGGCAATCTCCAAAATCCCTCTGGAGAACTGACCTTTCCCAAGTCTCAATCATACACCAAACTGTGATCAGATTGGTACATTTAAATATTCATTTATGGGAACTGAGGGTGTAGCTCAGTTGCCTAGCATATACAGGGCCCCAGAATCCATCTCTACTACTGCAAAAAAAAAAAAAAAAAACAATATACATGGACTGCAGATGTAGCTCAGTGGTAGAGCAGTTGCCTGGTATGTGTGAGGCCCTGGGTTCCATCCCCAGCACCACAAAAATAATAATAATACCCATTTCTATATGATTTTTCACCCCTTAAAATGTTGCAGTGGCTTTTTAGAATGGCAGCATTTATATAAAAAATTCAGACTTTAGGTTTCTAATTTAGTTTTGACTAGGAGAATATGTAGGCTACACCATAATTTACACTTTCACTAGGCAAACTGGAAGAAAGGAAAGACCAAATTTTTAAACATAATACTCTTAGATTCCCACATTTATGAAAAAATCCCCAATATTCAAAATGTGTAAAATATATTCAAAATAGTTTGTACCCTGTTCTAATGGTGTCATTAGCCTTAGGTGCCCTTGTGAGTCACCCAATGAAGCCTAAGACCACAAGCCGCACTGCTTGAGGTCCTGGTTCAGTAACTGGGGAGTAGTGGGGGATGGGTATGTATATATGTAGGAAGTATTCCTATGGGATTCTGATGCACACTTAGAATTGAAAAACACTTGATTCAGGAGGCTGAGGCAGGAGGATCGCAAGTATAAGGCCAGTCTCAGCAACTTAGCAAGACCCTGTCTTAAAATAAAAAATAAAAGGGGCTAGAGATGTGATTCAGTGATTAAGTGACGCTGGGTGGTTAAGCTCAGTGGTCAATCCCTGGTGCCAAATAGTAATAATAATAATAATAATTAAATAAAGAGGGCTGAGGTGTAGCTCTGTGGTAAAGTACCCCTGGGTTCAATCCCCAATATTACAGAGAAAAAGAAAGTGGGAGGAAGGAAGGAAGGAAGGGAAGGAAGGAAAGGAACACACACTACTCTTTGGTAAAATGTATGTACCTGAAAGTGAGGTTAAATGCTTTTTTATGCTATGTTTTTTTTTAAACATTGAGATGATTATCTTTGCATTGATTTGATGTTTTTATCATGCTGAATTATTTATAAACTTATAGACGTATCTTTGGCAATCTCTTTAGGGAATCCACCAGCAGGGAAAACAATGCTCATCCTGAATGGAGTTTTACCACTGTGCGAAAGAAGCCTGATCCAAAGAAACTACAGAACGGAGCAGTATGTATATGGAAACTATCACTTCCTCTTGATAGACTTTTTCCAACTATGTAGTGAGATTATATGGCTAAAAATTATTAGGATTCAGTACCCCTAAATATCTGTCTGCCTCATTACACATGTAGTATGCTTCATTTATCATAGTTTTAAAAAAAAAATTAGATGTTGATGAACCTTTATTTTATTCATTTATTTATATGCGGTGCTGAGAATTGAACCCAGTGCTTCACACATGCTAGTGCTCTACTACTGAGCCATAACACAACCCCGTATCATTAGTTTTGAGCTAATTTTAAAAGATAAAGCCATTTAAGTGGTCATTGGTATTTTAAAATGTGTTTCACCTAGAAATAATAAGCCCAAGGAATCATAGATATCTATTGTAATTCTAGAAGAAGCCTTCTTGGTTATGGAGGGGAATTCATGATAGGAAGAAACATAGGATTTTGCTCTATCTTAGGTCTTTCCTGGGCCAAATTCAAATTAATTCACATTTGTCATAAAATAAGAAAAGCATGAATGATTATTTTAATTTTATGTGTGTAATCTATATTATTTGTTCAAAGGAGCAAGATCTTGTGCAAACTCTGAGCTGTTTGTCTATGATAATCACACCTGCATTTGCTGAAGTAAGTATAGGTTCTTGAGCATTTGATATCTATTTTAAATAGTATAGTATTTCAGATGTTACAGCTGTCATTCTTTCTCAGCTTAAACAGCAGGATGAGAATAATGCAAGCAGGAATCAGGCAATTGAAGAACTTGAGAAAAGTATTGCTGTGGCTGAAGCTGCCTGTCCTGGCATCACTGATAAAATGGTGAAGAAATTAATTGAAAAGTTTCAAAAGTAAGCTTGAAATGTCATTTTAAAAATAGTTGTATGCTTGAAAATTGTTGCCCATCTTAATCATAACTTTTGAAGTTATTTTCTTTAGACATGAGGAGGTAGTTTTCCAGTAATGAATGAATGGCCCGATTCTCCCCCGACCCCACCTTTTCTCTGCTACTAGTATAGACAAAAGGTCACTGCACATGTTCTTATTTGAGCACTTACAGTAATGTTATTTAGGAATGCTTTCTTGATACTGGGCTCAGAATTTGCAGAAACACCACTGTTCACATAGTTTGCAGTGCTTATGTTCCTAAGTTTGAAGGCCAATATGAAAAGTTAAGGGAAAATTTTTAGGTAGAGGACTATGTCTAGACAATACAATTGTTTGACTTCAATTTCTATACTGTATCTTTGAACTATTAATTTGATTTTACTTGAAGAACTTCTTATAACCAATTTTAAAACTATTTTATTAAATAAGACTTTTGTATGTACACAGGCAATACAGCTTAAGCAAGCTATAAAGTGATACAAATTTTACTTAAATCCATTATATTGCTTCTCAGTGCCTCTTTGTATTTCTTGTATTCATGATTTCAAGTGGGATTAAGTTGGAACAAACCATATGACCTGTAAAATCATACACTCTCAAAGATCTTTCTACCCGATAAAGCCCACTTGTATTCATAAACTCAAAATCCCTTAGATTATAATGGAAAACTCCCATCCATTTTCCAGTATGCAAAGGAATCAATTGGAAGTTGTGAAATAAAATACAGAGGGATATTTGGACTTGCTTGTGTTTTAATGTCTCTAGGACAATACTCAACTGAAAGTACCTATCTCCTTGGCTAAATCAGATCCTTCATTACAGAGTTCATATAAGTGAGAAATATAAACATGCATAATTGTACATCAAGTTATGTTTTTCTTAATTTTATAGGTGTTCTGCAGATGAATCCACCTAAGAAAGTATTTCTGGCTTCAATTTCATACGGACCCAGAGAAACCCACCAAAGCTACTTCAAGCTTAACAATGCTTAACTCGTGAGCTCCATGTGCCTTTTGGATCTTTGCATCATTGAAGATTTGGAAGAAGCTATTCAACTATTTTGTGATGGTGTTTATCATTTTATATTTTAAAGAGATTATTTTGTAAGGAAAACTTTTAATACTATAGTTTCACCTGTATTGTAGTAAATATTGAGATACAGTTTTGCTTTTAGGTATCATTATTTCTTAAGTTACTAGGATGAATACCTTTCATGTTTTGATCTTTAGTTAACTGTACACTCATAAAACATACAGGTCTTTCAACGTCATCCTAAATATTCAATTTTCGTAAATCATCGAGCTTCAAAAATTTTAATTTACACAAGCATATTCTAAAAAGGACTATCTGTGGAAAGGTGGAAGTAAGACACATCTTCTTAAAACAAATTTTTAATAAGCTCTTTGAAACTGAACCTGGAAAAGTATTGATTCTTATACCAAGTTGGTATGAATTCCAGGCAGCTCAATGATTATCACATTTGAGAGCCCTGTGTTTGAGGCATTGACAGGCAGCATGTAGCAACAGAAGTACCTCTTGGTGTACAGTATTTATCTTTTCGTTTAGATGGAAGACACAATCAACCCTTATTTAATATGGTTAGAAATTTTAAAGCAAAATCATTTAGCCAAGGATGTGTTTTTGGTAACAATGGAGGAATTATACTGGCTTCATTTTTTAAATCTTTAAGTCAAATTACATATGCTTGGATTTAGAGAGCTTGAAAAAATGCTGATTGTCATGTGATTAAATACCTGATCAACAGGTATGAATATAATTTACACAGTATATTTTTGTCATAGCAGTAAATTGTCCTGTAAACTATTTATTCATTTTTGTTCATCATAGTTATCAGTACAAAAGCATCATATGTTCATTTCTGAAAGGGTATATCAAGCATTTTCCAATTCATATAAAAATAACCATAGTACAGGATGATTTCTGTCCATTCAAAGGTAAGTTAGACTGTACAGTTAATTTTTAGCTATATTTATGGTACTGTTGAGTGGATAATAACCTTCTTTCTTTTAAGCCCAGTATATATATTATGCCTGGCTGAGTGCTGAACTGGGGCTGTATATCAGTAGTTGTAGAATTATTGATATTAATTAGTTTTAATAGTTAATATTTTGTTTGGGTCTGCACACTTGGATTTTGCACAAAAATCATTTTTAAAAAGAAATCTGAGTAATTGCCAAATATTAAAAGAAAATGTTCTACAAGGAAAGAATACAGTTTTTCATCAAGGTAGCCATTACATGCTCTTTTTAAAATATAAACACTTGAGAAAATTGTGGTGTAATATGCCAAGAAATTTCTTGTCATTGGTGCCTATGCAGTAAAAATTAATTTTAGTTCATTGTATTTTGAAGTAATGGTTCAGTTAAATTTTTCACCTGCTATGTATCTGAAACACAATTAAAGTTTATAATCTGTAGCACTCTCAAAATGATTTTGCAACTCATCATGGATTAAATGAATATTTTTGTAAAAGTAAAAGCAACAAGTTTATAAATTGATTATTTGAAACTTTACAACTGCATCACAGATATGAATTGTACTGCTTATTCATTATAGTTAGTCCTATAAACTGTTTCTAGGTGAAGCATACTCCAGTGTTTTGGGGGTTTTGAAAATAAATATTTAATTTCATGATCTACAATGTTTGTTTTCTTGAGGGGAGTATAATGTGTATAATCATTTCAAAACATTTCTCCTTTGACTTTTAATTTATTATTGGAACATTATAACCAAAGTTTTTATTTGAAACTAAAAGATACTCTTCACTTTTTATTTAGGATTGATTATAGCTAAAGTGACCATCTGTCCTGACTTCTGCCTCCTATCTTGACAGAATTATTAATTAAGTACCATTTCAAAAATGTCCTGGCTTAGACAATAAATTATATGGTCTCCTTAATTGCTGTTTTATTAGAAACTCATGTACAGATTTAAGCCCTATAGTTCTTAGGAAAAAACATAAATTTAGCAAAGATTTGCAGTAAAAGAGAAGAGAAATAGCATACAGCATAAAGGAGTTTGAGTTTTTTCCTAGATATAAGATTGTGGGTGAACTTCATAGCTTTGAGGATCTATATATAAGATCCTTGAAGATCCAAGATTTAATATATAAGTGATCAGTCTTTAATTTTTAAAAAAATTCTGTGGTGCTAGGAATCAAACTCAGGGCCTTGTGCATGCTAGTTAAAAGCTCTACCACTGAGATAAATCCCCAGTCCTTCAATATCTTCTTCTTATTCAATAACTACTCTAGACTTGTGAGTTATTGGATATGGTTCCAGGAGCAGAAAGGGAATGGATGGAATGAAATATATTAAAAGGGATTTTTCTGATGTAAGGGCTAGGAGAATAAAGAAACTGATTTATCTTTTCTCTATTAAGTTATATTTAAAAATAGCTTGTCTGTATAATTCCTTCCTTTCTTTGAACTTTGTGTTTAACATTATCTTGTAAATATGTTAGACTTAATATTAAGATCAGTTAACAAAATTAAGTTCTCAAGTGGAAGGCTATACCTTCAGGAGGACTATTAGAGAAATTCTGAATTGATCAAGAATATAATTTTAGTTCATTTATGCAGTCTGATGTCATTACTATTTACCCTTCAATTACATTTATCCATCCTGACCATACATTTTCACTTGCCTCCTTTTCCCTATTCTGTAACTGCTCTATCCCTTATTAATAGGCCAGAACCAATCACTTCTGAAATCGATTAAAACAAAAGGAAGACCATCCTTGTTTTTCAATTGAGTAGATTTCCATCACACTTTATTAAAAAAACATCTCATTTTCTTGCCTACATGCATGCAACAAGATATGGCCAAAAAAAAAAAAAAAAAACCCTTCTTGGCAGAAGACATTCAGTCAACAAACTGATCTGTTAACTTGTTTCCTTCACTACATATGGTAGATGTTTAAGAATAGAAAAATTATACATCAGATATAATATCCTCATCAGCCCCATATCTGGCTGTAGAAATTGGCCTAATACATTAATTTCCTGGGCTTTAAATTCTGCCAAGTCTATATTCTAAAAACATCCGTTCCATTGAGAGGATCTATGCTATCACCTTGTTTTTGAGGCTGTAGAGGGCCATGCTCCCCTAGATAAAAATGGTAAAAATCAAAGTCCTTAGCAAATAACAAGACTGTTTTTACTGGGTCCCCCACAAATAATGAGGACTGAAGTCTTTGTTCTGTATTATTTAAAAATGTACAAAATAACCAAGATAGCCACAGTCTACTTAATCACAATATGTCATTAGAAGCCAAATCCATATGTAAATCCATACTCTCACTATTCACTATTGAACAGCCTGCCCTGCATTTTTCATCACTCTATGAAGAAATATATAACGGAGCTGATAAATACTCCCCACACCCTGCCATATTACTGGGGAGGAGAGGACATGTTCCAGTTTGTTCTGAGGGAACAGAAGAGTGAAGCTCAGGGAATGAGGCAGCAGCTGGATCTTTCCAATGAAGAGTGACTAAGAAAATGATTTATAAGAAAGTTCCTTAT
Organism: Marmota marmota marmota; assembly: GCF_001458135.2. Taxonomy (NCBI): domain Eukaryota; kingdom Metazoa; phylum Chordata; class Mammalia; order Rodentia; family Sciuridae; genus Marmota; species Marmota marmota. The sequence goes on from NW_026000252.1 coordinate 200,600, forward strand.
TTTCTACCTAGGATTCTAACATAGAACTGACCCAGAAATGTTCATAGAATTCATACTTAAGCTAAGAAGTAATTACATGGTTTTAGTAAAGTCCTGTCTTCAGCACTTGGTGTGTTGAAAGAAACATCTTCATCTTCTTCATCTAGCTGGAGACTACCAGAAGACAAACGGATTCTGGCCATGGGTGACTTTTTTCCTTTGCCATACAAAGAGTAGTAGTCTGGTTTAAGAATCTCTGATTCAGAATCACTGGATTCACTAGCTACGTACCTTTCTGCTGTGTTCTGATCCATGAGAACTGCTGGGAACTCCTGCTCTGCAAACATACATGTAAATAGGTCTGCTTTACGACTCAGAGCGGGACGAGGCCCTAAAGGTCTAAATTCGGACCCAAAAGGAAAACGGATAGTTTTCATGTCTGATTGGCTCTGGGACCGTTTGGGGGTTTGCTCTTGAATGTTATATGTAAAAGTGTCTTCTAAATTTGGGTCTTCCTCTTCTGGATCTAAATTGATATTGTTCCTACCACTAGTCCTGGCCATAGCTTCTTGGAGTTCTTGAAGGTCTTGCTGAAAGCTCTTTATTCTGGTATTCCTTGGACTCCTTTTGGGTGGCTTTATTGCAGAGGGCTCTAAGTAGTTGTCTGGTCTTGCCCTTTCCTCTGCCATGACTGGAGAGCGTCTGGGCACCTGAGGTGGCTTGTCCACATAAAAAAAGACTTGGGGAGGCATAATATCCACTTGCTGACTAGTACAAGGAATATAGGGCACATCTGTGTAAGTTAGCTGCCTTACTGGACTCGCTCCGCTTGTGAGGCCAGAGGATGTGTTTATGTGATGGTCAGCAAACTTGGAGCTTGTTCGGAAGGAGCTTAGAGGACTTCTCTGCTCAAAGAAGTCTCTGGGATCAGGTTGAGGATCAGGGTCAGTGTTAAAGACAGGATCTGAATAAAGAAAAGAGAAAGATGAACTGCTTTGCGACTGATGTAACGATGTGGGATCCGCCTCTGGTTTGGAACGCTCCAGTTCAGCTGCAAACGTCACCTCCACTGCAGAGTTCCTCCTCCTACTGTCTAGCACAGGTTCAGATGCATGTACTCCATTCACATTTCGGTAGTACCCACCACCATATGCTAGTCTCAAGTCTTCCACCTTGAAAGAAAGGACATATTGGTGAAAAAAAAGGAAAAAGCCATTTGACTGGAGTGGGGATCACAGTTCTATCTTAGCCAAGAATTTTGAAAGGTAGTTTCCCACAAAGTTAGTTCAATCCATGTTATATTCCAGGATTGACAAATACATATGGAAGGGAGAAGAACTTGTACCATTTTCTAAATTGTGTATTAAAAAGAATATGACAGACTATTCTTTCTCAGTTACATCCCATTTCTGGCCTCCAAGTATGCAATAGACTTGAGGCAACATTGTACTTCAAGCAGTTTTCGTTTAGTAGCTCTTATCAATGAACCAGAAAACCTGCCTGGTCCTGACTCTGCTTTTGTCTTGCTTTTGTGTGACCTTAGACAAGTCTCCTAAACTTTCTTGCTCCAGCCTCCTCCCTATTTTCTGTAAAATGGTTGGAAGCAAGTCTATGAATGGCATGAAATTTTCATATACTGGATAGAACCTTTCATCATTATACCTCTGATACCTTTTGGATAAAAACTGACTTGAAATGAAGGCATGAGAGTTTATGAGACCTATAATTAATTTTTTTTAAAGAGAGAGAGAGAGAGAGAGAGAGAGAGAGAGAATTTTTTAATATTTATTTTCTAGTTTTCGGCGGACACAACATCTTTGTATGTGGTGCTGAGGATCGAACCCAGGCCGCACGCATGCCAGGCGAGCGCGCTACCGCTTGAGCCACATCCCCAGCCCCAATTTTTTATATAATTAATTTTTGTAGAAAGATCCAAAGAAAAGTGATTAACAAGATTGATACTATAAAACTAGCAACTTTCTCCTTCACTTAAACACAGTTAAGCAGCAAAATTATTTTAAAACCTTAACACAGACCTCTTACCTTCCTCTAAGCCTTAAAATTTCCATAGGAAGAAAAGCAGAGCTTTTAGTTTTAAAAATACAAAGCCATAGAAATTGATTTGGATCTTCATTTTGCAAGATGTTAACAATACTGGTTACAATTTGAAAAATGTGCCAGAGCCTTTTAGTCTATAAGGTACACACCAGTGGGAGTTTACTAAATGTTCTATTGGCAGGAAAGGTTGAGCCCGGCAGCCCTCCCCAGGAGGCTAACCTTCTGGAACAGAATAACCCTTAGACACAGTGGGAGATTGTGCAGAATCAATTTTTGGGAGCATTTGAAATTTGGATGAATTACATGTATTTAAAGAAGTAGGAATTTTCAGAAATCTTACTTGTTTTGACACATCAGAGAGGATGTCTGGTGAGGACCTGCACTGTCGTTCATGGTACTGAGACGGGTAATGCTTTCTGAAATCCCCAAACAGAGAAGTCATTGAAATGGCTGACATGGGAATAGCGGGATATGTATGAAACTGTACATTCAACTTGAAGTCAGCATGAGAGTGAGAAACAAAAGCATGTACCTTTCAAATGGCAAGCTCTTCAACTGCCGTTTATTCCCATATTCCAAAAGCTGCCTTTGGGTTCTTCCACTATTAGAAAGATGAGTTCAAATAATTAATTAATAATCCAATAAACTACTAAAACTCGAGCCTCAGTTACTGTTGAAACCAAAAGCATCTAGATGAATGACATAGGTCATGACTTGTTGAAGATCACATGAATGGTAATGCCCACTTATCCAAGAACCAGGAAGAGAGCAACCTTAACTACATAGAACCCAGACATTTTTTTTAAAAAATTATTTTTTAGTTATGGTTGGACACAAAACCTTTATTTTATTTATTTTTTTAATGTGGTGCTGAGGATCGAACCCAGGGCCTCTCACATGCTAGGCGAGCGCTCTACTGCTGAGCCACAACCCCAGCCCCCCCAGACATTTCTTTTCTACAAATTTAAAAAGTCAACTGACTGGGGCTGGGGTTGTGGCTCAGAGATAGAGCACTTGCCTAGTACACGTGAGGAATTGGGTTAGATTCTCAGCACCACATAAAAAAATAAGTAATTAAAGGTATTGTATCCATCTGAAACTAAAACAAAAATTTTTTAAAAAGTCAACTGACTGATTATCTGTTTCCCAAATGCATGGCAGGAAAAAAAGCAGCTAACTAAACAGCAGAAGAAGATAGCTCAAGTCAGTTGTACACTAGCAAAGAAATGCAGCTGACTGGTGGGAGAAACAAGAGCCAAGAAAGATATCACAAAAATAATAAAACCCAGAAAGTCTGGGCCATTTATCACTGAAGTGCAAGGCCTGACTTGCCTCCCCCACCCTGAGGCCGTCACTGCACTACAGCTGCCTGCAGAGGATAATAAGTGATGTTTATAATAACTCAGGTCATTAAGGAAAGGGCAAAATATGCACAGTATCATCTGTTCAAGAAGAGAGGGATTTGTAGAATACATTTTGGAAAGATTCCATCAAAAATACGTTCTTAAAAATACCTCAATTCTTACTGGGGCAGACTTCCACTGTTTGACGAATTCCTTATGTGGAAGCATTCGATTAGAATTTTTTATCTTAGCTAAGAGCTTTGAAAGCTTCTTGCAGTGCATTCCTAGGCTGGTGTTTTCAAGTAAAAACAAGATCTTAATTCGACCTCACTTCCATTCCTCCAAGGTGTGACCTGTAGTGAGGAGCTGCTAGTGTAATATTGCTCAACATTTTTAATCCCTTATCCCCTCCAGTGCTTTCTTGCTCTTTTGCCTAACATCACCAGAAGGATGTTGTTGATCTTTCCTTTCCAAGTCTTGCATATAAGTCGCATATAAGACAAACAATAGGTTCATTGAATATATTTTCTCAAACTGCTTATGCCCCCTCATCTTTGTTGTGATTCTGATCCAATCCCTTAGGTAGGTAAGCCCCCATCCCCCTGCCTCCCAGTTGGGAAATATTGACTTAGAGCATCTTGCCAAAAGTGAGCAGTAAAGAGTACAATTTTTCAAGTGACTGAAATAAATTCTTTTTTTTNTTGGTTTTGACTTTTTCATACCAGGAATTGAACCCAAGAGCACTTAACCCCTGAGCCACATCCACAGCCCTTTTTATTTTTTTATTTAGAGGCAGGATCTCAGTTGATTAGGGCCTCACTTAGTTGCTGAGGCTGGCTTTGAACCTGCAATCCTCCTGCCTCACTTTCCCAAGCCGCTGGGATTACAGGCGTGTGCCACTGTGACTGGCTGAAATAGATTCTTTATTCCTTCTAGAATTTGAACAACTCCTATTGCCTCCCATGTTATTAAAAAGAAGTAGTATACTACTGCATGGTATTTAATTACCTATAGCGGAAACTGGAACCCTTGCTGCAAAGTAGAGTTTTGGGCTTTGATTTGGGCTCTTCAGAAAGCCTGAAGAAGGCATGATACTCCACACAGGTCTTCCAGAAAGCTTTGCAGGCATCTCGGCTGGCCATTGTGAACTCCAAGGTGTCCTTGCACAACGCCTATATAAAGCAATTTACATCTAGCAAAACATCCTTCCAGAATATTAAAGACTTTGGGATCCCAATGCCTTCCAAGCTTTTGGTCCCAGGGAATATAGGGCATCTGATTTCCCACTCGGCTCCCCATAGGCTTCACACCTACTGAGACCAAATGATTGGCAACCTTCAGAGGAACAGACAGGGCCACTGCTCTCAAATAGAGCCTTCTCTAAAAGCCAGTCTTGCTTTACATACTAGCCTTAGACACTGTTTAACCCCCACCCCTTCTCTGCCAGGAACATTTTTATGAAGTTGTAAATCAGATTAAAATGAACATCAAAGGGCATCCTTTCAAGGTGACAAGAAGTTATAAATGACCAACAGGAAAGGGGAGGGAGGAGGAGATTTCCTTACAGATGGAAGGGTTTATAGGATGATTACATGTCCATGAGGCTTTTTAACTTACCAGCAAGAAACACTTCTTCCTCTAGATGCTATCTTGTTCTATGATGTTCTGTGTTGCTCTTTTAACATATTTCAATCTGTCTTTGGGGACCTTGGCCTTCCAAACCTAAAGTTCAAGATCTTCCCATCCCCTGACTCACTATATACCCGCTTTAGCCCAAGGTTACATGGCATGATTACAGCCACATTTTCCACAGCCCCACCAACCCACTGCACTGACCTCCCCACTTGTCTCATTTCTTTCCAGGTTCCTACTTGCAGCCCCTAGGGCTGACCATGAATTTCCCACTGGATCCAGTCTCCTTAACTGCTCAAATGAACACTTTAATATAATGCCAAGATTCAGAGAATGAAGCCCAAACTGGACCTTCTGTAGGTCAAAAATTATTTGATACACATGTTTAATTTCCTTTATGGTTATAAAACAATATCGTTTCTCACATCTTTGTCTCATCTTGTATGATGCAAACTTGCCCAATGATTGCTTATTTTGCTTATGTGTATACCCACTTCTCATATCCTGCTTGGCTTTGGCATGTAGTAGATACTCAACAATTTCTTTCTCAAGGAAAATAGGTAAAGTTACAGAGGAAAGCAGGAGGGGAAGGGAAAGGGGGAATTGAATTTGAATTCCATGAATATATGAAATTTTCAGCATGAACCAATTACTATGTAATTGTATAATGCTCTAATAAAAATAAATAAACCTCTAAAAAAGATATATGTTGTAAAATGCAGTGGAGAACATCAAGTGATTATGTCCATAGTCCTAATTCTAATCATTCATTCCCATTTGACTCATCAAACCCCTCAAAAACTATTTCCACAGAGATTTCCCTTACTTTACTCATTCTGAACTACAAATCAGATTTCTTAGTGTTTTGTCTTTGCTAATAGTGTGAGTAAAGCTCTGGTTGGTTATGTAGAGGCAAGAGAGGGGGCATATCACCCCTCAGGGCTGGTCAGCTTTTCACCACTTATATTCAAAACATTTGCAGAAGCAACCAAGAAATTCCAAATGAAAAGAAAAGCAAAAGAATTTATTAGAAATCTACTTACCAAGATATTGGCGTGAAGTTTGATAAGAAAATGTTTTCTCTTAAAACTCAACTTGCGGATTTTAGCCCAGTTGAAAGTATTGATCTTTGTATTTCCCTGTAATAAAACATGTAGCTGACTTTAGGCTGTGTACGCAAAATTTGGCTTGTAAAACAGGGCAAATATGATTGAAAATGCACTTCATAAATAGGACTGTGGTGTGTGTGTGTGAGTGTGTGTGTGGTACTGGGGATTGAACCCAGGGGTGATTTACCACTGAGCTACATCACCAGTCCTTTTAAATTTGTTTTTATTTTGACACAGGATCTTGCTAAGTTGCTGAAGCTGGCCTTGAACTTGTGATCTTTCTGCCTTATCTTCCTGAGTCTCTGGGATTACAAGCATGTGCCACAGACCCTGGTGAATGAAACTATTTTTGATCCATCTCTTGCATAGAATGATCCTGTTGAGCTAAGTAGAAGCTATGGCCAGGTGTTTCAGGTGGGCCACAAGGCTGCTCTGGGGATGGTTTCTGGCTTAGACAGTGAGATCACAGTAGAAATGGATTATTTTAATAGGTTCATGAAACTCACTTCTTTCCCATGTTTCCAGAGTCAGCTGCTAAAAAAAAGACATATTTCTCCTGCCACCCCATTTACCCAAATACCTTCAATAATTCCTCACTGCCTGCATCATAAAATCTTGGCTGAGTTTTCCTGTTACTTTTCTATTGAATATACAGCTGTCTTTCCCACTGCTCCCCCTCACAAAAAAACACTCTTTCATTCAAATCTACACCTTTCTCCTATAGTCTCTTCATTCTCCTTACTCAACATACCTTCCACATAGACAAGCCTTCTTACCAGCTTTGATAGCACCTTCTTGAGAATATTCGTTTTCTTTGAAGAAAAGATTCACTTTTTTTGGTACCAGGGATTGAACCCAGGAGCACTTGACCACTGAACCACATCCTCAGCCCTATTTTGTATTTTGTTTAGAGACAGGGTCTCACTCAGTTGCTTAGTGCCTCACGATTGCTGAGGCTGGCTTTGAACTCACGATTCTCGTGTCTCAGCCTCGCAAGCCACTGGGATTACAGGCGTGTGCCACTGCACCCAGCTGAAAAGATTCACTTTTTAAATTAGTGTTTTAGCTGTTTATAAAAACTTAAAATTGATATATGTTAATGGGGTACCATGTGATGTTTCAATACATATATAATTGTGCAATGTTCCAGCCAGGTTAATTATATCTATTTCATCAAATATTTTTTGAAATATTTTTAGTTGTAAATGAACACAATACATTTATTTATTTATTTATTTATTTATTTATTTTTATGTGGTGCTGAGGATCGAACCCAGTGTGTCACACATGCTAGGCAAGTGATCTACCACTGAGCTAAAGCCACAGCCCTCACCAAATATTTTTATGATGAAAACATTCAGGGGCTTGGGCTGTGGCTCAGAGGCAGACTGCTTGCCTAGCATGCATGAGGTACTGCGATCCTCAGAACCACATAAATGTAAAATAAAGACATTGTGTCCACCTCTAACTAAAAAACAAAAAAAAAAATTAAAAAAAAAACATTCAGGGGCTGGGGCTGCGGCTCAGAGGTAGAGCGCTCGCCTAGCATGCGTGAGGCCCTGGGTTCGATCCTCAGCACCACATAAAAGTAAAATGAAGATATTGTGTCCACTTAAAACTTAAAAAATAAATGTTAAAAAACATTCAGAATACTTTTTATAGCTTTGTTGAAATATGTAAGACATAAATGTTATCCATAGTCATCCTACTGTGAATAGCACACCAGAGCTTTTTCCTCCTATCTAATTGTAACTTAGTGCACATTGATCAACTTCTCCTCATCCTTCCCTCCCTCTATTTTTCCAGTCTTTGGGAACCATTACTCTCAACTACAACATCAACTTTTTTAGTACTTTCATTTCTGTCCCTGGCTTACTTCACTTAACATAAGAGCCTCCAGTTCCATCCATATTGTTGTAAATGACAGGATTTCATTCTTATTATGACTAAATAGTATCCCATCTTCTATATTTTTGTACATTTTCTTTATCCATTCATCAGTTAATAGAGGCTTAGGTCATTTTTTAAAATATTTTTTAAATTGTAGGTGGACATGATACCTTTATTTATTTTTATGTGGTGCTGAGGATCGAACCCATGGCTTCACATATGAGAGGCAGGTGCTCTACCACTCAGCTACAGCCCTGGCCCTCGTTTCGTTTTTATTACTATTTTTATTTATTTTTTATTCTAATTTGTTATATATGACAGTAGAATGCATTACAATTCATATTACACATATAGAGCACAATTTTTCTATTTCTTTTCGATTGTGAATGCCTTCTCTAGAATATTCTTATTCCTGCAGCCTATTTCCCTTTCTAACTCCCCTGTACTCTCTTGGATCTCCTGGTCTGCCTAAACAGCTTACCTTGTTTGTTCATTTATTTGTTTGTTCAAGAGGTAATCCATTCACATGGTTGAAAACCAAAAGCACACACAAAAGATAAATAGTATTGAAGGCAAGTTTGAGGCCAGTCTCAGAAACTTAAGCAAGACCCTGTGTCAAAAAAATTAAAAAATCTGGGGATGGTGGAGTGCCCCTGAGTTCAATCCCTAGGACTCCCTGCAAAACACACACACACACACACACACACACGGAAAAAAAAGATATGTAGCATTGAAAAGTTTCACTCTCACCACCATCACCCCTACTCTTGTTCCCACCTAACCATTCCCTATAAGCACCACATATATTAGTTTGTTGATTATTTAAAAGTCTGATAGCACTATTGGGACCAAGTCTTTCTCACATTCAATGTTAGTTTCTTGACTGCCTTTTGTCTGTTCGCTCTTTCTTTGAAACAACCTTCCTTAACTCCCAACTCTGGCCCTGTGGCCTGGATAGCTTCCTCAGGTCTTGGCTTAAATGTTAAGGCCCTCTCACCTGTTATCTTAGTGCCCTACACTTCTAGCTCATACTCCTGGCCCTTGTTTGTAATTACTTATTTAACTATCTGTCTTCTCCTCATTAGAAACCAAGTGCTATGAATTCAGGATCATTCTTATCTACCTCTGTAGCCCTAGTGCCTGGTACAGAATGCACAAAGAATATACTGAAATAAAGGATGAATGAATAAATGGCTTCCTAACTCCCTAAATAACTAAAAACTACTGACTTGCACACTTTAAAACAGTTTAATTTTATAGGATGTAGTCGATGCCCTTCAGTAGATGAATGGATAAAAAAAATGTGGCATATATACACAATGGAATATTACTCAGCAATAAAAGAGAATAAAATCATGGCATTTGCAGGTAAATGGATGGAGTTGGAGAAGATAATGCTAAGTGAAGTTAGCCAATCCCAAAAAACCAAATGCCGAATGTTTTCTCTGATATAAGGAGGCTGACTCATAGTGGGGTACGGAGAGGGAGCATGGGAGGAATAGAGGAACTCTAGATAGGACAGAGGGGTGGAAGGGAAAGGGAGGGGGTAGGGGGTTAGCAACGATGGTGGAATGTGATGGACATCATTATCCAAAGTACATGTATGAAGACACAAATTGCTGTCAACATACTTTATATACAATCAGAGATATGAAAAATTGTGTTCTATATGTGTAATAAGAATTGTAATGTACTCTGTTGTCATATATTTAAAAAACCAATTAAAAACCCTTTTAAAAAAAGAAAGAATATGATAAAGAACACAGAGGGCTGGAGTTGTGTCTCAATGGTAGAGCACTTGCTGAGAATGTGTGAGGCATTGGTTTCGATTCTCAGCACCACATATGAATAAATAAATAAAATAAAGATATTGTGTGCATCTACAACTAAAAAAAAAACACTTTAAAAACAAGAACACAGAGATAAATATCTATTCTTTGACTGAATTTAGGGTAGAGACACAACATATTCTAAGTAACATCAGCTGTATTGTTCCCAACTGCCTACAGAAATATTCACATTGAAAGAAATCACAAGCAACATGGTAGCTCTACCTTGCTACCATTCCCATCTTTTCCAGTGCAGTAAGAAATGGCAAGGACCAGGGGTTAGAGTGGGAAGGGTAACAAGGCCCTCCTGGATAAACACATATACCTGTGATCCATTGAGGCTTTTAAAATTTGTTCTTTTTAGGTATATATGACAATAGAATGTATTTTGACATATTATACATATATGGAGTGTAATTTTCCATTCTTGCAGTTGGACATGAAGTGGAGTTACACTGGTGGTGAATTCATAATCGAACATAGGAAATTTATGTCCAATGTATTCCATTGTCTTTCCTATTCCCATGCTCCTCCTTTCCCTTCATTCCCCTTTGTCTAACCCAATGAACTTGTATCCCCACCTTATTGTGTGATAGCATCTGCATATCATAGAGAACATTTTGTCTTTGGCTTTTTGGGATTTGCTTATTTTACTCCATTGAGTCTTTTGCTCATCAGTGTGACTGACTCTCATGCTGAAAAGTTTATAACCAAATAAATGAGAAGGCCAAGATTCTCTTAGCTGAATCCTTACATGACCTGTTTGGTAACTCCAGAGTTCTAATTTGGTCTTGGGGGTCAGTGGGCCTTAGGTCATCTCCCTTCTCTCTTACAAGTGATTTATTCACAACAAAGTCCTGGGAAAAGAATGAGCCAGTAAATAGCAACAGTCAGTGGTAAAGCTGAGCACTAATGCCCTACCAGCTAGCACTGGGCACCTCCATTGCAAACAGAAATGAACAGAAGCATTGCACATTTTGGACGCCTCAAGGTGTCTCTGGAGGTCCTGGACAGTGTCACAGCCTACATTTTTTAGATGCCCTAATATACTTGCTCTAGAAGTTCCAAAGAGCTTCTTGACTTTACTTCCCTACCATGCTGGCCTCAACAAATGTGTGAACCCCTTAGAATGTAGATAGTTATTTATAGATTTCACCTTGAAGCAAAGTGCATTGAGGGGAGATGGCTTACCCCAGACCTTTCCAAGCATTATTTCCCTTTCTAGCAGTTGGTAAAACTGAGTATTGTGATCACCCAGGGAACAGACACCCAAGTTTGAGTGGAGATAACCTGGCAAGCTGAAGGACTTGGAAGGAAAGAGTTGTTACCCGTAACACCAGGACTCCCATGTGTGCAACAGCCAGGTGAATCTGCATTCCTTCACCATCACTGGCAGGGTGGGGCCTGATGCCATACATGTCCAGTTTCCTTGCTATGTCCAGTAGTAGAATATCAGATTCAGCTGGATTTTTGCCACTGCAAGGGGAAAGAATTTATGAGCCTAATAAATCCAGCACGCATGACACCTCCACTCTGAGAGCTCCATGAGGAGGTCAGTGTTTTCTTGAGCCTGAAGCTTCTCAGGCTTAAGGGCTTGCTTTCAAGAATCTGTTCCCAGCTTTAGTGTCCTCCATTGGGGAAGCAGGTGCCAGTTAAAGTACTTACATGTGCTTCTGATGAAAGTGCATGATCTTGCTCTCTAAACAGTCTTGGTTTGGTAAGTACCGGCTTTGTGCCAGATGTTTCTTGACTGTTTCTTCATGAAAGTCTCCCAGTTCTGCTGCATGACAAAAGAAAGTGACATTTTTTCACATTACCATCGAGGAACTAAGCAACTCAGCCATTGCAAACAGAAATGAACAGAAGCACAGCACATTTTGGACCCCTCAAGGTGTCTCTGGAAGTCCTGGACAGTATCACAGCCTACATTTTTTAGATGCCCTAATATACTTGCTCTAGAAGTTCCAAAGAGCAAACTCAGCCTAATGATCTCCCCCAAATAGTTTTTTCTTTGCAGTTAGTTGTAGCTCCATGCCTCTGACTTCATGCTATACATATATGTGTATTTCTGTAGGGGAGGACCGACTGGCTATTTTTCAAATTATGAGCAGTTGGTATTCATGTTTCAGTATAGTAAGTTACAGACATTGTGTCCATCTACAACTAAAAAAAAATTAAAAATAAGAACACAGAGAAAAATATCTATTCTTTGACTGAATTTATGGTAGAGACACTAGATATTCTAATATGAGCAGCTGGTATATGGTGTTGCAGTATAGTAAGCAACAGACCTATTACCAAGATTACAGCTGCATGTTTTGTTGGGATTTTCTTTTCCCACATTCTTCTTATATCTCCTACTTCCAACTGGCCCCTGTTAGAGGTTGAATTTTCTCTCTCCAATATGGAAATCCTAACATCCAGTACCACCAAACATGGTTCAATTTGGAGACAAGTCCTTTAAAGAGGTGATTAAGTTAAAATCAAGGACATTGGGAGCTCTGTAATTCAATCTGACTGGTGTTCCTATAAAGGGAGGAAATTTGGACATACAGAGAGATGCAAGGGATGTGAACACAGAAAAAGGACCATGTGAAGACATAGCAAGAAGACAGCCATCTGTAAGCCAAGGAGAGAGGCTTCAGAAGAAACCAAACAAGCCAACACCTTGATCTTGAACTTCCAGAATCATAAGAAAATTATTTTCTTTCCTTTAAACCACCCAGTATCTGGTATTTTTCCTTGACAGCCCTAGTAGACTAATTCATCCCCCCAACTTCACTCCACCCTGATCATATATTATCAAGAAAGGGGAATAAACATGCTAACTATAATGCAAGCCAGTCTCAGCCAATTTATCACTCTATACATTGGAAATCTAGTAAATCCCCAGCTATCTGGAATCCCCAGGAGATGAATCATTCTGGAAATTATTCTGGGCTTTCAAATACCTAGCAGTGTATGCATGATCATAATTTACTCTTTTCTAGATGTCTCCAGCTTATTATTATAAATACTTTTTATAGCATTATGCCTATGCAGGCAATTGAGGTATTTAGGGATTATCTGCCCCTAATTTAAAAGGCCTCAGGCTGCTTTGACATTTGGATTCTTTTGTCTTCTTTATAGTTGTTTTATTAAATTGTTGTCATCATTGTTGTTTTTGCTTTTTTCATATCAGGTTTATATGAATTACTTCCTGGTCATCGAATTCTCATCTAACATAAAATGGAAAATCAGATCTCCACACCTATTAGAAGTGTATGTTGTATAAGAGTGAATACACTCTTGCTGCGCACGGTGGTGCATGCCTGTAATCCCAGTGGCTTGGGAGGTTGAGGCAGGAAGATTGCAAGTGCAAAGCCAGCCTCAGTAACTTAGTGAGGCCCTGTCTGAAAATTAAAAATAAAAAGTACTGGGGATGTAGCTTAGTGGTGAAGTAACCCCTGGGTTAAACCCCCAGTACCATAAATAAATAAACAAACAAATAAATAAATAAATAATTAAAAAGCGTAAATAGATTCTCCATGAAATCCTGTGGTAAGCAAAATATGTGAACAATAGGGTACCTAGTTTGAGAGCTAGAAGGATTTTTGTTTGTTTATATTCTCTTTTCTTTCTTTGTGTTCTATTTGTATTTTGGACAGATAGTTTGGTCATCTTTAGACAATTAAGGTACACATGTATATTTCAAAATCACAATATGATGAAAATCTCCACATATCAAACATTTCTAAAGGCCAATACAATGACTTGTTAATTTATTTATTTGTTCATTTATTTTACCAATACTGATAAATGTACAAATCTCACTAATAATCAATCAGGCTTAGATAGCCTCACTAATTAATTTAATCAAATGTTCAAAATAGAAATAAATATAAATTCTTCACAATTTTTTTTCCAGAAAATAGAGAAGGGCATACTTACCAATTCATTCTAGGGGCCCAGTATTACCCCAATACCCAAGCCAGATAAAAACATCAACAAGAAGAGAAAAGTATAGGTCAATATCTCTTGTGAATACAGAGGCAAAAATCCTCAATAAAATACTAGCAAATTGAATTCGGCATTATATAAAAAACATTGCAGGGGCTGGAATTATGGCTCAGTGGTGGAGCACGTGTGAGGCACTGGGTTTGATTCTCAGCACCACAAATAAAGAAATGAATAAAATAAAGGTCCACCAACATCTTAAAAAAAAGATTGTATGCTATGACCAAATAAGATTTATTTCAGGATTTCAAGGTAAGTTCAACATATGAAAATCAATTAATGTAATACACCTATTAATATAATAAAGGACACAAATGCACACATACACACACACACACACACACACACACACCAAAAAAACACCCCAACTCATTATACATTATCACCTGAATAGATGCAGAAAAGGCAATGAGTAAATCCAACACCCATTTATGGTAAAAACACTTGGCTCAGTGACAGAGCACTTCTTTAGCATGTATGAGGCCCTGAGTTCAATCCCCAGCCCTGAAAAAAACAAATAAGCAAAGAAAAAACCTACGGCTAAGGAGGGGAGGGAAAAAAGGAAATACTGGGGAATGTTATTGACCAAATTATATTGTTATTTTGTGTGCACATATGAGTATGTAATAATGAATCCTCCCATTATGTATAATTATAATGCACCAGTAAAAATATGGGAAAAAAACCTTATAACTACTATTATAATCATACCACATGGTTAGAAACTAAATGCTTTCCCTTAAGACCAGGAACCAGACAAAGATATCTGTTCTTGCTATCTCACCCAACACGATACTGGTGGTTCTAGAAATTACAGTTGGGCAAGAAGAAGATATAAAGGATGTGCTCGAAAATGGAAGAGATAAAATTGTCTTTACTTGGAGTAAACATGATCTTGTATGTCAAAAATCATAAAGAACCCACAAAACTACTAAAACTAATAAATTAGTTCAGCAAGAAAATCCTGATATACAAAAGGTAAATATATTTGTATATAATAGCAATGAACAATCTGAAAAAAAATTAAGAAAATAGTTGCATTTACAGTAACATCAAGAAAAGAATAAAATACTGAGGAATAAATCAAACAAAAGAAGTGTAGGACTTGTACACTGGAAACTACAAACATTGATGAATTTTGAAAAATGATTTACACAAGTGGAAAGATATTTCATGTTCATGGACTAGAAGACTTGCTATTGTTAAGATGGCAACTTTTTCCAAAATTGAGCTATAAACATAGGGCAATCCCCATTAAAATCCCACAGACTTTTTTTTTTGTAAAAATCAATAAGCTTAAAATTTACATGGAAATGAAGAGATGCAAATTAATCAAAACAATTTTGCAGAAAAAATAAAGTTGGAGTATGTACAGTTGCTTATTTCAAAACCTATAACAAAGTTACAACAATAAAGTAAGTGTAAATAATGATAAAAGGACAGATGTTGAGATTGATGAACCATAATTGAGAGTCAAGAAATAAGGTCAAAAGACAAATTTAATGTCTTAAATTCTCAAATGAGGCAGGCCTGGTGGTGCACACCTATAATCCCAGCAGCTTGGGAGGCTGAGGCAGGAGGATTGCAAGTTCAAAGCCAACCTCAGCAACTTAGTGAGACCCTGTCTCAAAATAAAACTAAAATTAAAAAAAAAGGCTGGGGAATGTAGCTCAGTGGTTAGGCACCCCTGGGTTCAATCTCTGGTACCCTGCACCTCCCCCCCAAAAAAAAAGGTCGATAGTAAGATAACTCTTTTAACATAGGCAAAAGTTTTAAATAAGCATTTTACAAAAACAAACAAACAGCGATAAGCACACAAAAAGGTGTCAAATCTTTAGTCATTAGGAAAATGCTGATAATTATAATTGCAATAAGATATGTCTTCATAATCACATATTAATGAAGGTATAGAAAAACTGAAAACCTCATACATTTCTGGTGTTAATGTAACAATTTGGAAAACAATTTGGCTGTTTCTTAAAATATTCAACATAAGTATTTCACAACACCAAGCAATTAACACTCAGGAATCTGCCTAAGAGAAATGAAAACAGATACTCATATAAAGACTGGTGAGCCAATGTTTATAACATTATTTATTATAGCTGGAAATAATCCAAATGTCCATGACCAGGTGATTAGATGGATAAAATATGGTACATACATAAAATGGAATACTATTCAGCAACAGAAAGGAACAAACTGAAACATTTATGAATTTAAAAAATATGATGAGTGGAAAAAGATGCAAAATACCACATATTTTATCATTCAATTTACATGAAATGTCCAAAAAAGGCAAATATGGAGAAACAGAAAATAAACTGTGGTTGCCTGGAGCTAAGCATGGGAACAGAGTGTGATCACAAATGGGCCTGAGAGATCTCTTTTGATGTTATAGAAATGTTCTAAAACTGGATTGTGGTAATGGTTACACAACTCTGTAAATTTACAGAGTTGAGTTGTGCATTTTTAAATACGTGAATTTATTGTATGTAAATTCTACATCAATAGAGCCATTTTAAAAAATACACCACACATAAAACTTTTGACTTATTTTTCTTCCTTCTTAAGTAACTAAGTAGATATTAAAGTCCTTTAGTATATTCGTTTGTTTTTGCTTTTTGTTTGTGCAGTGCTGGGATTGAACCCAGGGCCTCTCGCATCCTGGGCAAGTTGTCTACCACTAAGCCACATCCCCAACCCTAGACTTTGGAATTATTAAACACAAGACCCCACGCTGAAAACATAAGAACATCTAAGACTGGGCTTGTTTTTCTCTTCATGCAGAACTATGACAAGTTAGGAAGAGAACTATTACATACAAATAAGTAAATATCACCAATAACAGAAGGTGACAAATGTCATGAGCACTTTCAGTATCACCATGCTGGTCCAAACTATCATTATCTCTCCTGTAATTTCCCCTTATCTGGTCTCCCCACTCCCACCATTCCCTCCTCAGATCTCTTTTCACCACAGCAGCTAACATGATCCTGTTAAAATCTAATTCAGATTATTTTACTCCTCTGCTTAAACTGCTTCAATGCTTTCCCATCTCATTTTAGAGTCAAGCTGTATGTCTTTAATATGTTTTATTTCTTTTCTTGAAACAGGGTCTTGTAAGTTGCTAAGGCTGGCCCAGAACTTTTGATGTTTCTGCCTCAGGATCCTGAGTTGCTGGAATTACAGGTGAGTGCCTAGGACTTGGTTTTCAATTTTTTTAAAACCAGGTATTGAACTCAGGGACACTCAACTACTGAGCCAAATCCCCAGCACTTTTTATATTTTATTTAGAGACAGGGTCTCTAAGGCCCTTCAGGATTACTCTCTCCATGTCTCATTCAGCTCCAGCTAGTCACAATAGCTTTTGATGTTTCCCCAAGACACGTAGTATGTTACCACCTCAGGCCTTTTGCACTGAATGTTCTCTCTGCTTAGAACTTTCTTCCACCAGATTTTGCTGCATGGCTTGGTCTCTCACCTCCTTCAAGTCTTTGTTCAACTGTTCCCTTCACAGTACATTTTCCTCCACTTGCCACCTTATTTAAATATTGTACCCACTCTCAGAATCCCTTATCTCTCTTCCATGCTTTATTTTTCTCCATTGCCCTTATCACCTTCTAACGCTGTCAACATGTGAACTCCATGAGGGTGAGAATTTTTGTTTTAATTCCTTGCTGTGGCCTCAATTACCTATAATAGTATCTGGCACATGGCATGTATTTGATAAGCAAAAATGAATTTTTATTGAATAAATGGCAAAGAAGGGTTACTAAGGGAGTCCATAAGGGGGAAGCTTCATTTGAAATGTATAAATTGTGTTTGAGAGGAAATGTCCTGTTAGAGAAGATGAGTTCCAAGACAGACTTAAGCAGGTAAGAACGTCAGGATGCGGGGTTCTTGAATGCCTAGAATACAGCAGGTGTTCAACGAATATTGGATGAGTGAATAAATGAACGGATAAATGAGCAATCTGGTTGTGACCGGCATACTATCTTAGTGTCCAGTGAGCCTGACCAGGATCAATTATGAAAAACTAACTCACTGGAAGTTTAGTTCCCTCCTCCACAGCTCCCCTATGGAAAGAGCTTCTACTGATAAACAAAATAACTCCTGGGAAAGCTGAAGGGCTCTATGCTATGCCTGAAATTGGCCACTAGGGAATGCTCAAACACATAAGGCAGAATTGTTAAGAATGAAATTGGGCTCCCCGAAAAAAGGCCACCCAGAAACCCCAACCCCCTGGTTGCTACTTTAAGAGGCAGCCAATGGAGAAAGATGTTTTCCAATAATGTTTCCTCCATCTGCTCTACCCAGGCCCCACATCCCAGTGCCAAACAAAATATTGGACACATGGTTAATGACCTTGGCATTCAGGATCTTCAAAATGATGCTTCACTTTCCACTACTTCTCCTAAATAGACACCATGCTTGAGCTCTACTGGGACATTCTGCATCCTCCATATATGCTGCTTCTTGCCCCACCACCATTTCTTTCATGCTGTTTTCTCTGCCTATCATCTATCCAATTCCCCAGTTTCTCTTTAAGGTCCAGCACAAAAGCCACCTCCTCCCTCAGCCTTCCCTGATTACTATTGCTCTTACTGCCCTCTGCCTTGCTGAGATACTTCAGTTCTTTTTATTTGTCCCAGCCAGGAGTCCCTTGATAAACATGGATTCAGACACCATCCACATGCAAGCACTTCGTTCTGGAGTTCCTAGTGAAATCAACCATTTATGGACTGGCAGAAAGGTAAGGGGGCAGAGGTCAAAAATGAACTTATGAAACAAGAAACTGAAGTTATGGTCCTGCAGGATTACTAAGGAACAGTATATTCTTGGGAGGCCTCTAAAATAGAGAGAAAGTCCAGCTGGCCTTAGAAGAAGAGATGTTATCTTCAGCTGCCTAGACCCTACCCTTAGGGCTACAGGAGCAGCCTGGCCTGTCCAGTGTCAACCCTCCCAGGCAGGCCCCCACTGTTCTGCCTCCTCCGCCTACCTTTGTTATTCAGTCTAGTCCAACTATGGCTGCTAGCATATGGGGAACACTAATAGATGCCTGGGGCCTTTTTCCCTTTTAGCCTCTCTCCACCTGCTGTACTCTGTGCTTTGTTCTCTGAAACCATGATAAAGAGCAACACAGAAATCATATTGAACGTGACAGTGTGCTACAGAGAGCACATACCAGAGATGTATCCTGGGGGCAAACAGAGGCAGTCAGTGCCTGCCTGGCAAAGTCCATGCCCAGATTTGTCCAAACCAGTTCCTGGACAGCAAGCCCAGGGGCAGTGGGAGGGGCAGGTTGGACTGAGGTAAAAGAAAATCAGCATTTACTTTTAATCTACAGAACCACCCTGTGAGAGGGTATTCTTATTTCTATTTTAAAGGCAAGGACACTCAGGCTCAGAGAAGGAAAGGGACTTGCCCTCCACAGTTAGGAAGTAGTAGAGACAGAACAGAATTTGATACAAATCTCAATGGCTGCAATGAAGCAGCCTCTTTCTGCTGCACCATGCTGTTTTTCTAGATCTTATCCAGGCTGTCTGTCCTTTTAAGCCCTAACACAGTGATATTCACACTGGGATGTTCAGCTCTTTTGCTTGGGTCTCCATCTGGCTGATAGGCCCCAAAGCAGACATTAGTTACTTACATTGTAAGATGTGAGATACCATCAACGCTGTACAGTTGTCACTGCAGGGAAGCCTTCCTAGAGCCAAATCCTTCTTTATTTGAAGAGTAAAAAGATACCTGCAAAGAAGTTGGGAAAAATCTCTTAGAGAGAGAAACAGGAATAAGAAAGAGCATTTCACTTCTGCCAGACCCAAGATAATTCAAGAGACGAATGGCACCCCCAGTGGTGAGTAATTCGTAAGATTTGCTTCAGCCCCAAACCAGCCCCAGACCACAAAGTGCTGATCCAGCATTTTGGCAGTTTTTGCAGCCATTAGGAATCACCCTGGCCAAATCCTCCCGCCAACTTGAGGGAAGTGGCCAATCATTCTCTGGTAGTTTCTGCCACGTAGCAAAGCCACATTCCAAACAAGAGAGAAAAGAAGAGCCAGCAAGAATGAAGGCACTTTTGAGGCCAGTACTGAACTGTTGAGAAAGTGCAGTCAAAGGCTAGAGTGTAGCTCAGTGGTTGAGTGCTTTCCTAGCATGCATGAGGCCCTGGGTTCCATTCACAGCACCACAAACAAAATAGTGTTACCAAGTACTCTCTTCAATAACAAGAAGGTTGGTGGACCAGGAATGATCAGCCTGGTTTACACTTATACAGAGAGGGGTGACATGATTTAACAAGGTCATATCACCCAAAGATTATGATTTCAGAAATCAAGGACTTGGGGCCAGGCTTCTGCCCACGTTATTCCCTTTGCCTGAATTGCTATCTCTATCATTGGAGCCCAGCCCAACACTTTACACAGAAGAGGTATCATAAGGAACATTTGCTGAATGGAATTAAGCCTTTTTCCCCACCAGCATCTCACCAGGGACCCTTAAAATGAAGGTTGGTATTTGGGGCTCTACCAAACAGATAGCATTTGTCCCACACATTTAAGGTCTTATCAAAGGAGAATCAACTTTTGGGAAAAATGTGTATAATAAAGACTCCACCACTGCTTTCTTCCATGGTCCAAGGTAAAATATTGATTTTATTTTATACATTAAAACATTTATTGAATATCTACAGTGGGTGCTTCCCTATATAAAATACAATAATTTTTGGCACTGGGAATTGAACCCAGAGCCTTGTATATGCTGGACAAGCACTCTGCAAGTCAGCTACATCCTCAGCCTTTTTATTTTACTTTGAAATAGGGTCTTGCTAAGTGCCCAGTGTAGCCCTTAGCTTATGATCCTCTTGCCTCATCATCTTGGAGTAGCTGGCTTATGGCTGTGCACCACCACTCCTGACTAAAATGTGATTTTCTGAATGAAGTTCAGTTGACCTTTTTGGTAACTAATTAAGCCTTGAAGGCCATGTGGTGGATCAAAATTAATTGCAGGTGATAGACGAAAATACAGATTGAAAAATTTAGCAGATGATTATTCAGTTTACAAAAGCATTAATCATTATAATCCTTAGAATTGTGAGCTCCCTAATGCATTAGAAATGACTCAATTAGAAAAATTATATTTGCACACCACTCACAGAAATCCACATATTAGCCTCAAACAAGTATCCTTATGAATTCAGCCAGTTAAGTATTCTTAAATGGACCAATGGGGAAAAGCGAAAGGGAACTTAACATTTGCCATTGCCTGTTTTCAAATAGAGATGGAAATGAGAAAAAAATCAGTTCAGTTGCTAAAAGGAAAGTGAATTTCTTTGTGTTCCTAACAAGAAAGAAACTTCTTGTCATTTGACACGTTCCTTGCTGTTAAGAAGGCAGCTGCCTGCTACAAATACCAAATCTTTCCTCTGAACAGCTGATGAATCATTCATCATCACATTGATTTTCTCGGGTTGTTTTTTTTTTTTTTTTTTTTTGAGGGATGGGGAGAGAATGTGTTTATCTCCATCAAAATTGGTCATAATTTAAAACTTAACTGAAATGGGTTTATGAATGCGAACTAACATAAATACCAAGATAATAGGTTATCTGGGAAACTGGCCTACAACTCACAAATGTGGAGAGAATTTGGAGAGAAAAATAGGAAGAGAGAGGCTTATGAAAAGTGACTTGTGCAGGACCTCTCAGAAAAGTTTCCTTGTATGAAAGGGGTGAGGTTGAACTATCTATGAACCATGTAGGAGGGGAGACGTCAGGAAGAATAACTGCCAACATCCTGTGATGTTGGCCAAATCATTTTAACTCCCAGGACATGTTTCCTCATCTGTAAACCAAGAGGGTTGGACTGGGTTATCTCTTAGATCTGTTCTATGTTTAAGAGTCTAAGTCTAGAAAGCAGAGTAAGGGTTGGGGGAGTATTGTATTGACAATGAATTTTTGCAGAAGTAGGTTTACATTGTCATTCCAAAGGGCATCTTTCATAAGTATACATCATCATTACAGAATGTCTCGGATTCTACTTATGAGATATATATATATATATATATATACACACACACACACACACACACACACGTGCCTATTTTCAATGTTCACAGAAATCAGCTGGTATCATGCTATGAGGGAGAGCATGGTTATTGCTGTAGCAGTTAATCACATAACCCCTAAGGGTCAGCCAGGTTTGCTACCACTTCTAGAATATCACCCCTCATTCTCCCTGAAGCTCCAAACTTTTGAAGATTTACATCTTGGAGACCAGCCAGGCTCTTTCTCTCTCCTGCTCCTTTCCATCTCCCAGAGAGTGACATAGGGCCAAGTCTTGCTAAGGGGAGCCAGAAGCCCCTTCCCAATCAATGGAGAATGATGATCCTCAAGTAACATCATGCAGCAGACACAAAGGTACTATACCTTGTAAGTTCTTCCCGAAGATGTCCAGGGTCCACTGGGAAAAATTTCACCATAAATTTGAAAACAACCTCCTTAGGATCTTAAAACACAATATCTCCATAAGTTGTAATTAAATGTCCATCATAACAGTTACAGGTCTTTACACACAGAAACATACACAGACACCCACCCGCACCTACTTCTTTACTTTCCTCCCCTTTCTATTTGTCCTTTCCATTAGACTTTTATTTTAAACTTCAATTTTTCATTTGTATAGTGTCTTTATGTGGACAGGAATTGGAAAAGTTTTCCCACCCCTCTCCTACCCACTCTCCCTTATAGTTTCTTTTTTTAAAGATGTGCCGCCTTTGGGGCCTACTATTTGTCCTCGGAAATGTCCTATTCAAAAAAAATCTACCACTTGCTGCTTGAGATTCTGCATTCCTGCTTGAGAAAAGGGCCCAAGTTAAGCTGAAACACATGATTATCACTTGGCTTAAGGCTCTCATAAAGGAACTAGAAGCAGTGTGGACCAATGTCTATATCTTGAAATATACACTAGAAGAACCATATCTACCTATTTTTGCACCTACTTGCATTTGAAAATAAGAAACTTGAGCCAAGGGTATGTGCAGCTCAGTTGTACAGCACTCTCCCAGCATGCACAAGGTTCTGGGTTTCATCCCCAACACCACAAATAAGAAAAGAATATCAAAAGTAGTCACATTGGACATAATTTTTCTATATTCATATATGAATACATGACCAGTGAAACTCTGTATCATGTCCAACCACAAAATAGGATCCTAATTAGAATAAGTTATGCTCCATGTATGTATAATATGTCAGAATACACTCTACTGTCATGTATACCTAACAAGAAGAAACAAGTAACTACATACACATAGCATTAGTGTCATTCAATACATGATATTCTGTAAATATTTCTTGGATGCCTACCATGTGCCAAGGACTATATTAGGCAGATTCTGGGAATACAAAGGCAGCTATTAGCTGCCAGTGTGGTAGGTGAGTTGGATATCTAGATAGACAAATCCAAACCCACAAAGTGTTGTAAGCACTGAGTACTGGGAAAGCACAAGAGGGAGAAAAAAGTTTGAAGACGGTCAAGGAAGTCTTTCTAGAGGAGCTGAGAATGGAACAAGGCAACCAGATTCAGCAAATAAAAGTGCAAGAGTCCCAGTTCAATCTGAATTTCATTTAAATAATAATTACATGGGATGTACTATACAAAAAATCATTGTTTATCTGAAATTCCAATTCCATTGGGCATCCTATATTTTATCTATCATGCCTACACCAGAGGTTAGTTTTGTTAAAGTCAGCAGAGATAGGAATACAGATGGTTGGTGACAGGGGCAAAGCTAGAAAGGTAGTCAGAGACCAGTGCTTTGGGTCATCATGCTGAGGAGGTTGGACCTTACTTGGTGGGTAAAAGGGAGCCAGGAAGCATTTTAAGCAGGAGACCAATGTGGTCAGGGTTGTATTTTCAATAGATCCCTTTGGGAGTAATGTAGATGATGGATTGGGGAGAATCAGTTTGGAAGCTATTAGAATAATGTGACAGATGATCATTACACAGCAGGAACAAACAGAACTGTGAGAAGCACCCACATGTAAAGAGCAGGTGGGGGAAGAGGAACCAGGAAAAGAGGTACCGAACAGTGTTTTTCAAAGTGTTGACTGACGTCCATCTGCCTCAGAAACACCTGCAGAAGTGGTTAAACATGCAGATTGCTGGTGGACAACCCAGAAATAAGGTTCAGGAATCTGTATTTTAGCAGGAACCCCAGGTGATCCTAAGGCACTCTGAAATTTGAGAACAACCACACTAGATAGTGAACTATAGGGGGAAATATTTCATGCATAGAAGGCACTCGATTATGAACTGAAGCAAATGGGGGGTGTTTGTGATGGCATAAAACTAATGACTCTTCAGGCAGAAAGTGAATGGCATTGCAGATTGACATTAAGGATGCTTGAAGATTTGCAGTGCCAGAGCATGAGATCTATTCCTAGAGCCAATCCACAGAGCGCCATAATTACCAGTGTTCTTCAGATGTACTCAAAGATCCAGTGGCATGATCTCCTTCATCTCAGGCAAAATTAAAACAATTTTCTAAATTGCCAAATATACTGAATGTATGAAGGATTGAGATAATATGTCAAAGTCCTTTTCTCCCTTTATGTTAAGGTAAGGAATAGTGTGGGATTGCTGAAATATTTTTCAAGTGTGAACTGCAAACTATATTCCTTAAATGATTTTCCATACTTACTTTTTACTTGCTTTGTTAGGGGTTTCAAAAGTTCCAACCAAACCTGTAATAACATCAATGAAAAAAAATTGTTAGAACATGGCATTGAGCACAACAGTTTTTCTTTTGGTACCAGAAAAAGGGCAACAAGAAATAAACAAATACCAGGACTATTTAGCTTTCTAAAGATAGTTGGAAACAAACAGCAGTGTCATAGAGATGATGTACCTTCACCACAATCTGCCCACTCATATTTTTCCAATGACAGTGAATGTTTTTGATCTATAAACTCTTTGTTGTTGACATTTGAATCACTGCTCCCCTGCCTCAGTTGGATGACAAAGGTGTCACACACAAGTCTCATTAGTTGCTACAAAGACTAATGAAGGCATTTGGCTCCATTTTTGAATCCTACCGACTCCCAAAGGACTGTTTAATAGACCTGAGGAGCCTTTCTGGGAAGGTTCTGGAGTAGATATGCCAGCGCAGGACACAGTAAAAGAACATCGTGAATGTTAGGACTGAAAAAGAGGAAGGAAGAATCCCCTAAAGATTTTCTGGGGAGGTCAGGAGCCTTAATTCTGGGGATCGAGGTCCAGCCTCTGGAAAGTCAAAATGGATACAGTGTGGAGAACTGATCAGAGAGTGACAAAACTGGAGCATGTGGTAGAAGAGTTTGTGTTTGAAAAACTGAGGTGACTTTTAATAAACAAGGAGGAAGGGGCAATAGTTATTACATTCTATCACTTTGTAAGGTGTGTGTAAATGGTGTTTCTTTTTTCAGTTAAGGGATTGAGCCCTACATACCTAGATGCAAACTGCCTTTGCAAGCATTTCTAGACATACACAAAACAAGCCTACAATAAAAGAAACTTACATTGTTTCCAGAATGGCTGCAGAATTCTAACCCAAAATATTCCTTTTCGGCAAGATTGAGATGGCTGCAACTCAGGTTAAACAGTGCCTTTCCAGATGACTTTTGCTAAACAAAACAAAGAGATCACAGCACAGTTTGCATTTTCTTAACCTTATGTTGTCGCTGCAGTTTGGAATAAAGGGTTGAAGCAGCAAGACTCTCGTAAAGCCCCTTTCCTTTACCCACCACATCATTTAAAGGACCTGATTCCTCCTAAAAGATGTTGGGAGCTTTACAAACACATATGTGCATCTTATGTATATATGGTTTCAGCAACATCCCTGAAAACGCCTCAGCTTAATGATAGCCCTTCTTGGAAAAAGAGAGCCTTGCACTTAACTATGGCTTGATCTGCAAATTTACCCTTTCAATGGAAATTTTAATCAATTCATCTCACAGGCAATTTGAATGATTTTCCCCCAATTGACAGTTAGTTTAATCAAGATGTAAATCTGACCCTTTACTCCCCTGCTTAAAATCCTTCAGAGGCTCTCCTCAGGATAAAGCTTATATTCCTCAGTAAGAGACCTGCCCCTCCAGCCTCATTTCTTGTCCCCTCTCCCTGACACTTTCCCCTAATAATCACAGCCTGCTCTAAGTTCCCCACACATGTCAAGTTGCTTCATGCTTCTTTGCCTCTGCTCATGTCATTCCTTCTCCACAGACCTTCCTTCCCACCTTTCTGTGGTTGGCTTACTCCTACTCAGCTCAGATGTCATCTCCCCAGGGGAGCTGTCTCTGATGCTATCAGCCTTATTGGCCACAGGCAGGCCCCTGTGCTCCCATGCACCCTAGCTCACCTCAAACGTGGTGCTTCTTATGCTGACTGTCTATCTGCCCCCTAGACTGAATTCCTTCACAGCTGGGACTGAGCTTTCTATCTTTCTTTTTAAATATTTTTAGTTGTAGATGGATTCAGTAGCTTTATTTTATCTATTTATTTTTATGCGGTGCTGAGGATTGAACCCAGTGCCTCACATGTGCTAGGCAAATGCTCTGCCACTGAGCCACAACCCCAGCTCCAAGATGCCCGGACCATGCTTTCTTTTCCTTGTTACCCATCTGGTCCAACTCAAAACCTAGCACATAGTAGGAAACCTTGAATGTTTGCTAATCCAATATGAAAAGGACCAAATTAATCATATGCACTCCTTGAGTAGATTTTGCTTGATAGTTTTGCCCACCAACTCTCCATACGGGAGTCTCTGTTCACATAAGGCCACAAA
Source organism: Marmota marmota marmota (assembly GCF_001458135.2). Lineage (NCBI taxonomy): Eukaryota > Metazoa > Chordata > Mammalia > Rodentia > Sciuridae > Marmota > Marmota marmota. Next base: position 227,259 of record NW_026000252.1, read on the forward strand.
TATTTTCACATAAGGCCACAAATATTTCTGCATAAAGCCCACACACACTGAGAGCATGAAGCAGTGGCTTCCTTAGACTTCTTCTCTGAAAACAAGAGCTTTGAAGAGCTGTCTGTGGAAATCTCTTTGAACTCAGTATGGCTGGGGCTAATCTTCAGCCGCCACCATTGCCAAACCCAAGGGTTGCTGTTTGCAAGGAAGACCGTGATGGGAAAATTGGGCCCTGGCTGATAGGCACAAAGACAAACTGCTGAAAACCTCTAGTTAAAGCCGAGTCACAAGGCGCCCGGAGCGCTGCAAAGGAAGCTGGGTGCAGGGAAATGTAGCTGGAAATCACCGACCCATAGAATCCACAGCAACCTTGAGAGGTCAGAAAGTCCATCCACCCCCACCCCAAGGCAGCAGCTCACTGAAAAGAGCCCACATCTGGGATTTAATAGCTTCCAGGAAGGCGGCCTATCTCGCCCCTTCCCCCACTGACCAAAAACACACCCCTCTCCCCCTGGACTTCCCTCCACTTGGTTACACAGCCCAGAGCTCCACCGACTCAAGATTCATTTGGGTTAACCAGGATCCTATTTTTAAATGCAAATAGGCCGCAAAGGGTGAAACCTATTGCATCCCTAGCACCTGGAGAGAGAGCTGCGGTACTGAGGAAAGGAGTTTGATTTGATGTGGGAGTTCACATGGGAGCTCCGGCCGGAAGTCAGAGTCAGCCCTGAGGGTGGGGGGTGCCAAGAGTGTGGGGGGCTAGGGATGAGGGTGCCTGGTAGGGGGAAGGGGGCGGGGGCGTTTCGCCTGTGTAGCAACCTTGCCTAGGGCAAGTGCTGACACAGACCATTCCAGACAGATGAAATCGCTCCTATTTTTAAAGTCCTCCAGACAAGGAGCTGCCACGGGATTTTTATTATGAAAAAAAAAAAAAAGGAATTTCTAAAGAGAGAGGGATGACAGCAATACTTTTTCCAACACCAAAGAAACATTTCAGTCACAAGGACTAAATTCCATCATAGACTCCAGTTTCTTTGCAAATAATTTAAAACACTCAAGATTTTCCTTTTTCCTCTTCATTTTTAATTCTTATTTTCTATCAGGGCACTTAATCCTCCCTATCAACGCTGCCACATTCCATGTGTTTGTATATTTAAATGTTTCTGTAGTCACAAAGAATATATAGCCATCCTTTTAAGGTTTCAAATCAAGGCTTTCTGCTCCCTTCAGTAAGATCCTATACCATGTTTATAAGAATAATCCCTTGATTCTTTCATCCCTGTATATGTTGCCAAATGACTCTAAAAGCCTTTGGCATTTATGCATTTGGAGGTCAGGCGCTCACATGGCTAGTGTCCTTCACCCCCATCTCTGTCCTGGACAGGTATTTCCCTTCAGCCCTCCATAGTGTACATTCAAATTGGCCAGACTTCTGGAATGTGTTGCATAATAGGTATGGTCTTGGTTCTGTCTGAACATGCAACTTTTAATTTTTTTTTACCATTATGATCCAATTCCTCCAATTTCATGTCATGATGATCTTTGTCATGATATTACCTTATCTATGACTTTTCTATTTTCTCTTTTGTGAACTTCTGATTATCTGTACAATTTCTTGCTCTTGTTTAAGTTGGCACATTTCAACATTCTAATCAAGATCCTTACTGGATCTAAATTCTGTACCACCAGTCAACCCTTCTCAAGAAACTGGAATTCCAACCTGGAATCCTGTCTTGCCATCATCTCCCTTAGATTAGAGTACTGTAAAATTAATAAATGTACAGTACTGTAATATATATATATATATATATATATATATATATATATATATACACACACATATATATACACACATACACAAAAACACATGTGAATTTTTATTTATAATGTCTAATTTACTGGGTTATAACCATTGAACACTGATTCCTGGGGGTTCCAAACTCATTCCTCATTGGTTGCAGTGGTGCACATCTGTAATCCCAGTGACTCAGGAGGCTGAGGCAGGAGGAGTGCAAGTTTGAGGCCAGCCTCAGGAATTTACTGAAGTCCTGTCTCAAAATAAAAAATAAAATTGGCTGGGGATGTAGCTCAGTGGTAAAATGCCCCTGAGTTCAATCCCCAGTACCAAACAACAACAGCAATGACAATTCATCTTTTCATGGAAACAATATTCAAAATGGCTAGCTCAAAAACCAATCTATAGGGGCTGGAGTCATGGCTCAGTGGTAGAGCACTTGCCTAGCATGTGTGAGACCCTGGGTTCAATTCTCAGCACCACATGAAAAAAAATAAATAAAATAAAGGTCCATCAACATCTAAAAAAATTTAAAAAAAACATTCTACACAACTTTCTATGCACCTAGAGCTGTCATATAACAATTTGTTAAAATAGACCTGAATTGTAATCTTGCTCTACTCAATTTCTACCAGAAAGAATTAGGGCAATCGTGTAACTCCCAGAACAACGTACCTTTTCCAGGTACCTGAATACAGAAATCCTGTGTTTAGCTGGGTGTGGGGTGCATACTTGTAATCCCAGCTACATGGGAGGGAAGGTGAGGCAGGTAGATCACAAGTTTGAGGCCAGTCTCAGCAACTTACTGAGACCCTATTTCTAAATTAAAAAAATAATAATAATAAAAAGGGCTGGGGAAGTATCTCAGTAGCAGCATGCCCCTGGGTTCAACCCCCAGTACCACAAAAGAAAAAAAATGTGTTTGGATACCTGGCAATTAAGCCTAGTACCTGGGAAGAGTGGACATTCAATAAATGTTTACTGAATAAATAGATAAATGGACCCAAATATTTAACTTGATCCAAGTAAGGTAGTATGGTAATCCTCTCAGGAGGAAGAATAGTTTGTCATTAAGTGACCTTGGGAAAATTACTCAACTTTTCTAAGCCTGAGTTTACTCATCTATGGACTGGAGATAATGGTGGTATTATCTCATGGGTTCATGTGTTTGTTGTGAGGATTAAACAAGATAATTCACCTTAAGTTTTTATTGCAGCACATACCACATCATATGATGTAAGCTCGGCACGTGCATAGATGAATGCAATGAAATGGGTATGAAACGAGGTGCAGCAGTTAATGGCATGATTATTGAAGAGAGAATGGGGGACTTTAACTTTTCACTCTGTGCATGTCTGTTAATTTATTTTTTTTAATAAGCAAGGACAGTAGAAACTGTCTTAACCAGCTTCTGCTTAATGATGAAGACAATGCTTTCCATTTCCACTTTAAAATATTGGTAGAGCTGGGCACAGTGGCACGTTACTGTAATCCCAATAACACAGGAGGCTGGAGCAGGAGGATCTCAAGCTTGAGGCCAGCCTTTGCAATTAGTGAGACCCTGTCTCAAAATAAAATTAAAAAGGTCTGGGGGTTTAGAGTGCCCTTGGGTTTTATTGGCAGTAGCACACATGCGTGCACACACACACACATACACACACACATAAAATTATAATGATAAGAATATCAACAATAACAATAAATTTTAAAAATTAAAAAATGGAAAAATATTGGCATATGCCCATGTTATGAAGAAAGCTCATGGGCAGCATACTATACTAGTATGATTGTATATTTTGACATCCACCAGTTGAGTCCCATGCTGACTAGTAATAATTTTCTTGAACATATGTTTTACAGCACTACTTGTTATTTAATTGCAATTAACTTATATGTATATCAAAAATTATTATGAGCAGTGGAAGCAAGAGTTGTTTCTATGAAAATTAAGTTGATATTTTTGTAAGACTTGGGGAAATTTGCAAAACTGTGCTGTCAAATAGTTTTGGCTATGGTAGCAGTAAAAGTTTGGAGGAGAAAATATATCAAAATCTGAAAGGATTCTGTACTCAAATTGATTCCCAAGCATCTACATTCTGTTTCCACCTTAAATAAACCAATGCTGGAAATCATTGATGGTATATGCGAATATAAATACATATGTTTTATGTTAAAATAAATAATTTAGAGTATTCACTTATATATGTATATGACTTATTATGGGTTTTTTTAAAAGAGAGAGAGAGAAGAGAGAAATAATTTATTTATTTTTCAGTTTTCAGTGGACACAACATCTTTTATTTTATTTTTATGTGGTGCTAAGGATCCAACCCAGTGCCCGTCGCATGCCAGGCGAGCACGTTACTGCTTGAGCCACATCCCCAGCCCTTATTATGGGTTTTTGCTTTAGGAAATTTTATCAATTTAGAAATTTTATCAATTACAATCTCTTTTTTCTAATGTTGTCCAAGGTGATTTGACAACATTAGAAAAAAGAGATTGTAATATATATGTATCTCACTGCATAATTTAAAATATTTGAACTGTACAATAAAGATTTATTTATTTTTTATTTTTTGGTACCAGGATTGAACCCAAAGGCACTTAACCACTGAGCCACATCCCCAGCCTTTGTTATACTTTATAAATTTAGAGATAGAGTGTCACTAAGTTGCTAAGGTTGACTTTGAACTTGCTATCCTTCTGCCTCAGCCTTCTGAGCTGCTGGGAATACAGGCACAGCCACTGCACCCAGATGAATAAAGATTTCAAAAACAATAAATTGGAATAAAATATAGCACATTATTAGCCCTAGTAGAATAGGTTATTTTTACTTTTTCTTTGTGCTTATTATATTTTATAGAGAAATGCAATGGATTCTATAACAGTTAAAAGCATGTCATATGAAGTGTCTTATAGATGATTCTCTATTTCTAATGTTCTGACATTCAAAATATTTATGCTTCCCTTACAAAATTGTTCTCAACATTACAAATGCTAATTACTCATCCTTTATGGTTCTATCTCATTTTTTTAACCCCAAATATGACTATCTTGCTCACCTCAGGCTGCCATCACAGCATACCATAGAGTGGGCAACTCAAATAATAGAAATTTAATTGCTTACAATTGTAAAGGCTGGAAATCTGGAATGAGAGTGTTAGCCTTGTATGATTCTGGTAAGGACTTTCTTCTTGGCTTGTAGATGGCTGCCTTCTCACTGTGTTCTTACATGAGGTGAGGGGCAGAAAGAACACAGAGAGATCTCTTTCTCTTCTTATAAGACCACCCATCCCATTTGATAAAGACCCTACCCTTATGATCTCACTTAATCTTAATTACTTTTTTTTTAATACTGGGGATTGAATCCAGAGAACCTTAACAACTGGGCAACATCCCCAGTACTTCTTATATTTTATTTTGAGACAGGGTCTTGCTAAGTTACTTTGGGCCTCACTAAGTTGCTGAAGCTGGCTTTGAACTTGTGATCCTCCTGCCTCAGTCTCCCAAGTTGCAGGGATTACAGGTATGTGCCATCACACCCTTTTAATTCTTTTGAGACAGGGTATTGCTAAATTGCTGAGGCTGGCCTTGAACTTGTGATCCTGCTGCCTCAGTCTCCTGTCTACCTGTCATTATAGGCATCCATCACTGTACTGGCAACCTTAATTACTTTCTAAAAGCCCTATTTCCAAATACAATCACATTTTGGGTGACAGCATCAACATACGAATTTGGGGAGAAGCCAAGTCAGTCCATAGCACTTTAGTTACCATACTTTACCATTTCTTGTTTTTTTTTTCTAAACACTAAGTCCAGTCTCAAATAATGAAGACTTGTGATGCATTTTGGAAAGAATGCATCCAATTACAAAAGGTCAAAGAGGAATTCCAAGAATGTGTTGAGCACCTGAAATAAGTAGGAAGAAACAGCATATCATGGTGGCTAAGAATATGGGTTCTGGAGCTAGACACACCTGAGACTATTTTAACTCCTCCATGATCTTGGGTAGGTTTCCTTTAGCATGAATTTTTCTCATTCTTTATTCTCGTTTTTTGAGTTCTTTTGTTTTCCTGATGTGGTTTTTCATCTGCTAAAACTCAGATTAATTTTGCCATGCTTGCCTTTGTCCTTCTGAATTTGCCTTTACCCTTTTGTGACCCTTTTGACCATCCCTTTAGTTCAACACACTGAGCAGCTGCTCTGTGCTGGGTTCTCTCCTAGTGTCCAGGGAGACTGTGTTGAGCAAGACACAGGCATTAGCACATAGTCTGGCAGACAAAGCAGGCACATCAATAGTTAATAACAGTAGTTTGGACCTTTGTGGAGACTGGTAGGCAGGAAGCATCATGAAATTGCATTCAACAGGCACCAAACCCAAAAAGATGGGTAATGGATTCCTAACAGAGGAGACACCTAATCGGCCATGAAGCAAGAGTTGGGGGTAACCAAATGAGGAGAGGGAAAGAAGGGTATCAGAGGCAGAAGAGTTTAGGAAACCTGTTATGAACAATGAACCTGCAAGCAGTTTGGTGTTGCTAAAGGAAAAAGTGAGATAAAGTAACTGAAAAGAAGGGCAGGAGCCATACATACCTCTTGGGGCACACAAAGCCACGTGCAATGAAGATGGGGAGTAAGGTGGGGATGGGGAGCAAGATAGGGATGGGGTAATTAAATGGTTTTAAGCAGGAAATTGACATAGTTGAGAGTTGTGTTTTAGAAGCATTGGCCTGGAAATAGTTGGGGCACAGCTTCTCAAATGAGAAAGTGCAGCTTCAGATTCAATAGCTGTGTGCAGGGCCTGAGAATGTGCATTTTTGAGAACTGATCAGGCTCTTTGGTGAGATAGATGCTGCTGGTCTGTGGAGTGTACTTTGAGAAACAAGGTTGAAAGGGATGGGTGAAAAAGGAGGGAAAACAGGTAACAGACAATCTGAGGCTACCATCGCAGTTCAGATGAGAGAAGATGGTAGTACTAGCGAAAATAGAAAAGGTAAAATGTGACACGTGTCTTCATAATGGATGCGATAGAATTTAAGGAGAAAGAGGGAGAATCCTAGAGATTCCTGCTCTTCTCTCTCTTTCTTTCTTTTTTCTTTTCTTTTCTTTTTTTTTTTTTTTTTTTTTTT
>NW_026000252.1:234198-241471 GCF_001458135.2 Marmota marmota marmota
TTTTTTTTTTTTTTTTTTTTTTTTTTTTTTTTTTTTTTTTTTTTTGTGGTTGTTGGTACCAGGAATCGAACCCAGGGGTGCTTAACCACTGAACCACACATCCCCAGCCCTTTTTAAAAATATTTTATTTAGAGACAGAGTCTCACTGAGTTGCTTAGGGTCTCATTAAGTTGCTGAGGCTGGCTTTGAACTCATGATCCTCCCGCCTCAGCTTCCTGAGCTGCTGGGATAACAGGCATGCATCACTGCGCCTGGCTCCTAGCATTTTCTTTACAGGCCTTGGAAGCTTGCTCTCCATTTTGCATTCTGCCAGGGTAAGGGTTTGCATACACCACAGGCTTTGCAGATTTTCATTTACTTCATGCACCACTTTGCTCATCCCTGCTATTCGTTCCTTCACCAGTTGTCCCACTGACTACACGTACAGCCAGGGACTAACCAGGCATCTTTTCTCCCTTACTTCTACTCAAACCTAATTACTGAATTGCTCCCACCCTGACCTGTGCACAAGCAGGTTGTTTGAACATTCCTCGCTGATCCATATATATATATCTGAACCCCTCTTTGACACTCCCTACTCTGCACAGGTCAGAAAAGAAAATCATGGTTTGTCATATCTAAAGCCTTCCACTGGTTTAAACTGATCAAATATTCTTTTGACACCCCACCTCTGAGGTGTTAACTACTTCCTTTTAAAGTCATCCACCTAGCATTTTCTTTCGGGTCTTCTGTGGTGACACTCAGAGCTTCTTTGTGTTTTATCTCTTTTGCAACTGACTTCAATCACCCATGGCACTGGCAGGAAAACAGTTTTATCTATAATAATACAAACGGTTGCCACTGAGCATCTCTGTGGAGGCCATGATGAACTAGTTCCTTCTGGCCACTTTTCCCTAATTTCCATCTCTCTTTTGACTCTCCAAATCCCAAATTCCAAATTGCATTTTGGAACCCACAACCAAACAGAGCACTCTTTCTTTTTTTTTTAAATTTTTTATTGTTGGTTGTTCAAAACATTACATAGTTCTTGATATATCATATTTCACACTTTGATTCAAGTGGGTTATGAACTCCCATTTTTACCCCATATACAGATTGCAGAATCACATCAGTTACACATCCATTGATTTACATATTGCCATACTAGTGTCTGTTGTATTCTGCTGCCTTTCCTATCCTCTACTATCCCCCCTCCCCTCCCCTCCTCTCTCCTCTCTCTACCCCCTCTACTGTCATTCATTTCTCCCCCTTGTATTATTTTTCCCTTTCCCCTCACTTCCTCTTGTATGTACTTTTGTATAACCCTGAGGGTCTCCTTCCATTTCCATGCAATTTCCCTTCTCTCTCCCTTTCCCTCCCACCTCTCATCCCTGTTTAATGTTAATCTTCTTCTCATGCTCTTCGTCCCTACTCTGTTCTTAGTTACTCTCCTTATATCAAAGAAGACATTTGGCATTTGTTTTTTAGGGATTGGCTAGCTTCACTTAGCATAATCTGCTCTAATGCCATCCATTTCCCTGCAAATTCTATGCTTTTGTCATTTTTTAATGCAGAGTAATACTCCATTGTGTATAAACAATGGAGCACTCTTAAGTAGAGGATCAGACTTATGCTAAGTAGAACAGGGAGTCTGGACATATTTCTGTGTCTTGGTCCTATTTGGTCCATATACAAGCTAAGCATGTTTTTGATGATGCTGTATTAATTTCAGACATGTAGTGAAATCTCATTCTGCATCTTTATACTTTCACTTCAGTCCAACTGTTTGTAACCAGCAATAGTTAAGTGTCTACCTCATTTTCAAAGAGCATGGACACCACTCCCCCCAAAGCAAGCATTTATTCTTTCTTATCATGTACAGTCTACCTCTGGGAATCCAGAAACCTCTTGGGGATTAAACTCTGGTACAATTTTTTTTTTTTTTGGTACATGGGATTGAACCCAGGGTGCTTGATGACTGAGCTACAGACCCAGCCATTTTTAATTTTTGTTTTGAGACAGGACTTCCAATCCTCCTGCCTCTGCCTTTTTAGTAGCTCAGATTACAGATGTGCCCCACCACACTGGCTTAGGCTGCTTCTTAAAACAAAACAAAACAAAAAACTCTTGGGGGCGGGGGCTGGGTCTGGGGCTCAGCAGTAGAGCACTTGCCTCCCACATGTGAGGCATTGGGTTGGATCCTTAGCACCACATAAAAATAAATAAACAAAATAAAGGTATTGTGTCCAACTACGACTAACTAACTAAATAAATAACATAAAAAACTCTTTAAAAGACTGTTTTCATTAAAAATGAAAATATTCTAACATTGCAAAAAAAAGCACACACCTTACACATTTTACAATTACCAATATAGTTGGATGTAACCAGTTTTTAGAATTTGAAAGTATGTGCTGGGGAAATAGGAAAGGGAGTTCTTTTAGGTCAGGGCGGAAGAACTTCATTGGCCAGGCTTTAACCCTTGAGGGTTTAACTCCTGGTTTTAAAAAAGTTGCTGAGTTCCTCAAAAGCCTAATTACCAGGTAGCAGCAGTTAAGATAGAGTTCCAGCGGTGGCACATGCCTATAATTCCAGCAGCTCAGGAGGCTGAGGCAGGAAGATTGCAAGTTCAAAGCCAGCCTCAGCAAAAGTGAGGTGCTATGCAACTCAGTGAGACCCTGTCTCTAAATAAAATACAAAATAGGGCTGGGGATGTGGCTCAGTGGTCAAGTGCCCCTGAGTTCAATCCCCAGTATCCACCCCCCAAGAAAAAAAAAAGAAAGAACAAGTCAACCCAAGCCCTTTCTCTAGTACCCATAGGACTCAACCATAATCCCTGAAGGGAAGCATGGTTTAACTGGGAACTTAAGATTTCCCAATGAGGGTAAGCAGAAAGAAAAACTTATCTTACAGTTGTGTGTGCATGTGTGAAATTTACACCAATTACAACTAGGTTTTATTGGATTTCTGAAAACATAAAGCAGTTCAAGTTGCTGCATGTGTGAATAATAGAAGGCTTAAAGTTGCTTAGAATTAACTGCTCAGAAAAATTTCTGGCCCATGTAATTGTCCTGGGGGTTCCTGGAAAATCAAATTTTGTGGCTGCCTGACCACCTCCCCTTTACCATATTGATACCAATGAAACCAAATTAGGAAGAGAACTCTGGAATTAAATAGCCAATCTTACCTGATAGGTGATACTGTCTGGCAGACACTTTTTCAAAGCTACATGTGTCATTGCCTTGGGGCCTTAGGTTGGCCTGGCAATGACCTAGACAGGTTGCATCTGATTCACATTCTTTGCTACAGAAGTTGGATGGAGGGTAAGAGACTCTTTCCACTCAGAATTACCCTTTAGCTGGGTATGGTGGTGTACATGTGTAATCCCAGAGGCTGAGGCAAGAAGACCACGAGTTCAAAGACAGCCTTAGCAATTTAGTGAAGCCCTCAGCAACTTAGCAAGACCCTGACTCTAAATAAAATATTAAAAAGGGTTGGGGATGTGGCTCAGTGGTTAAGCATCCCTGAATTCAATCCCCAATACAAAAGAAAAAAAAAAGAATTACCCTTTAACTAAGGGAATAATAATAATAATAAAAAAAACCTCCACAAGATTACTATCCTTATAGCAATCTTGCCTCCACTCCTGGGACATTGAAATTATCATGCCTATACTGGAAAAACTGTTGCAAAGTGACAGTGTAATAACAGCATTCTCAAGACAGTGTTCCCAAGTCTTGTCGAAATTACTAGGTACTCTGGGTAATTAAAACAATTATAATTGTTTGTTCCACGTAATGCTTTAGCACTGAATCTATGTGTTGTGCATAAGGCACAACCAGATTCTAAATGGTCGTTGGAATTTTTTTAAAGTTGAAATCTATTCTGTATATATCTAGCAATAAGAGACACCCAAGACACAAGAGACCACTAGAAATCACATATTCCAAAGCCCTCATTTTATAAGTGTGGTGATTGAGATCCAGATCAAGAAAGTGACTTGCCTGGGGTCTTTCAGCAGATGAATAGCAGAAGTGGAAATGGAACTCAGGTGTTCTCCTCTCCAATAATGGTCTCATTTCATACACTAGGCTACCCTTAAATATAAAGGAAAAACTAATATCTGGGTATATGGAGGATAGGAAAGAAATAAATACCTAAATATTTTGTATGGTTCTGGGGATGGGATCCAGGCACATGCTAATTACACACTCTACCACTGAGCTACACTGCCTAACACTTAAATTCTGTTATTTTTATTTTCTCCTTTTGCTTATTACTCCAATGTCTCTCCTCTTTTAGCCTCCCTTTCCTCACTTGCTCCCGGTTCCTATCTCTTCTTTCCTTCAATCAGCTTTGCTCCATTTAGAAAGAGTGCTCACTGTGTTGCCCAGCTAGGCTGTGAGCAGCTAGGGACCCACTCTGTTGTGGCAGGTTGTGCATTTCCCTGAATCTCTACAAAGAAGTCCCTAAGGAATAATGCCTTTTAAAATATCTATTTAGACTCCGCATGGTGGTGCCTGCCTGTCATTCCAGCAACTCAGGAAGCTGAGGCAGGAGGATTGTGAGTTCAAAGCCAGCCTTAACAGTTTAGTGAGACTCTGTCTCAAATAAAAAATACAAAGGGTTGGGGATATGGCTCAGTAGTTAAGCACCCCTGGGTTCAATCCACAGTAACAAATAAAAATTAAAAATCTACTTTATATGAGGCCATGAAATCTAGTATATTAGGGTTGCTGTAGAGAATCAGCATCGACTGAACAGAGAGTCTTTGAATATATTCAGGAAACAATTGCAAACTAAGTGTAATGGGGAAGCACATGTGGAGTTTAGAGATCCATAAGAAAGTAGAAAGTAATATTTCAATATATAAAGTATACACAAAAAGTGTTTAAATCAGGGTAATGTGATCATGGGTAAGTTTTTAATTTTTCTTTTTGCCTCCAGAATATTCTAATGTATTTATAAAGAGGTTAAATCACTTATTGAAACTAGATATGAAAAATTTAAAGACAGAAAGCAACCTCTAAGGGTTTCTGATTAGCACGTTGAGAGGTCATGTGAACATGCTAATCTCCATGCACCAAGTTTCTCCTCCCCTAACCCTTAAACATCCTCATGTCAACCAGGTGTATTTGCTTGTTGACACCTGTGGACCACACTGAGGGACTAGTTTTCTGCTCTGGGGCCCTTGCCTCAGTATCAACTTGGCTCATTGCCAAGTTTCACAGTTAATAGCATTCATTTAGGGCCTGTCATTTCACTCCACTTTTCCTCCCTAGACATCTGCCTAAGGTTCTGACTCCTTGTTCATCTAGTTTCTTCACTTGGGTCTCTTCTCCTCGTGACTTGGACCTACTATGATAGCCAGTTAGACTCCACTTAGCTTTCCTCTACTCTTGACTTATTGCCACATATGTTGTATATACAGTAGGTGCTTCATATAGGTTTGCTGAACATGTGGGTTAGTAGTATAATTTTAAATCTTGAGCCTGTTTGCAGATTTCTGCCCTTATATATTCTTCTTGGCCTGACCTGATCTGGGGCTGGCCTCAGATCTGGGAACCTCTGCCATCTTCTGTCCTCAAGACTATTTCAATATGGTATCTGTCCTGTTAGACCATACAGCATAATGCAAAACAACTGTCTGTGGTTCTTTAGTTGTACCCAGGTCCAAGCACAGCCAATCAAAGTAGTGTGTGTGTGTGTGTGTGTGTGTGTGTGCGTGTGTGTTGCTGGGGATAGAACCCAGGACCTCATGCATGCTCAACAGATGCTCTACCACTGAGCTACCTCCTCAGCCTTTTGTATTGTATTATTATTATCATTATCATTATCATTATTTTGAAGTACTAAGATTGATGAACCCAGGAATCCTCTACCACTGAGCTACATCCCCAGCCCTTTTTACTTTTTAGTTTGAGATAGGATCTCACTAAATTGCCGAGGTTGTGATTCTCCTGCTTCAGCTCCTGTGAGGAGGTGATTAAAGGTGTATGCCACAATGTCTGCCTTACAGAACATTTTTTTAAAACATTATTTATTTATTTTAGTTTTAGGTAGACACGTTACCTTTAGTTTATTTTTATGTGGTGCTGAGGATCGAACCCGGTGCCTCACACGTGCTAGGTGAGCATGCTACAACTTGAGCCACAACCCCAGCCCCTGCCTTACAGAACATTTTAAATTTATATATTTCATTTAAATACTACACAGTTAGGGGCTCAGTGGTAGAGCACTCGCCTAGCATGTGCGAGGTTCTAGGTTCGATCATCAGCACCACATTAAAAAAATAAATAAAATATTGTGACCAATTACAGCTAAAAAATTTAAAAACTAAAAGATACATTTAAATATTACACAGTTAAGTGTTTAAGATATAAAAAGGGAAGAGAAAACATGGTTTAGCTTATAAAATGAAGAATTGTGGAGAAACTGAGATGGGAGTAGTAGCAGGATTTTTAACATATTAATAATCTTCAGTGGCAAACTGGGTCCTAAAAAATACTAACCTTCGTGTCTTAAAATTATTTGTACCCTTCCAATGCAAGCTTTTTTCCAATACCTTTCTCCTTTAAGTGCTTAGGTGGAATTATTTGTGCAGAAGGATCTGGTTAAGCTGACTCATTGCTATTTATAAATCAAAACCAAGGATATTCCTCTCTTCTAAATGTTGAATTTGACATTTGCTTTTTCCAATTTAGGAGGCTCTAATCCACATTCCTCCAAGTGCAGAAATGAACAAACATGTTCACAATGGCATGCACAGAAAGACTTGAGGAGCCTTAGGAGTACAGATGACCTCTCATCTGCTGTTCTTTGGGAGGGCTTGAGGCAGGGCATTTCTCATTTCTGGCAACCCCATTTCATATAGTCAGTGAGGGCTTACTGTGACCACAGTTTTACATATGCACAAGGGTGGTCCAGAGAAAACTGTTACTGTAATACATGAAATGTTTGTGCCACATCCCTCCTGACTTAAACATTTTCCTTCCTAGCATGTTTTATCAGCAAACTGACATTTTAGTAGCTAACTCAATTGAGCAGGAATTAGCTGCCTGGCAGATATTTATTGAGCATTTACCATATTTCAGGTTAAGCAGTAACTATTCAGGAGACATACTTTGCCTTCCCAGAATTAGCAGTACTTACTGTGCCCTTTTGGACTCAATCCTACCCATTGAGCTCCAAAGAATGACCTTTCTTTGGGCTCATGTAATTCTCAGATTCCACATACTTTTTTTTTTTTTTTTGGTATCTAGGGATTGAACCCAGGGATTGCCTAACCACTGAG
>NW_026000252.1:243425-268994 GCF_001458135.2 Marmota marmota marmota
TTTTTTTTTTTTTTTTTTTTTTTTTTTTTTTTTAAAGAGAGAGAGAGAGAGAGAGAGAGAGAGAGAGGGAGAATTTTAATATTTATTTTTTAGTTTTCGGCAGACACAACATCTTTGTTTGTATGTGGTGCTGAGGATCGAACCCGGGCTGTACACATGCCAGGCGAGCGCGCTACCGCTTGAGCCACATCCCCAGCCCCCCCAGCCCTTTTTTTAAAAAAATATTTTTATTAGTTGTTGATGGACCTTTATTTTATTTACTTATTTTTATGTGGTGCTGAGAATTGAACCCAGTGCCTCACACATGCAAGGCAAGCGCTCTACCACTGAGCCACAACCCCAGTCCATCCCAGCCCCTTTTTAAAAATAATTTATTTAGAGACAGGGTCTCTCTCTGAGTTGCATTGGGCCTCTCTGCTAAGATGCTGAGACTGGTTTTGAACTCCCAGTCCTCCTGCCTCAGCCTCCCGAGCCCACCGGGATTGCAGGCATGAGCCACCATGCCCAGCTTCCATATACCTTTTAAAGCTTGTCCATTTCTCTGAACCATTTTCTCTCATTGTCCATTTGTCCTATGAAATATTCCTAATGGCTCTGGCAGGTTCTGCTGCCTCAACTCAGTTTTCCCTGCCAACTGCTGAGCATTTTCAGTATCACCATTCCCAAAACACATGAGAGCTTTTTAAGATGTGAAATACTGACACAACTCCAACACAGTGGCTCTAGAAGGACAAAACGATGAAGTGCAAGGGCTCTGGACTCAGAATGCACTATTCTAATCCTGTTTCTACTACTTATCAGCCTGCAACTTTGAGTAAGTTATGTAACCTCTTCCCAGTTGCTTACCTGTCAAATGGAAATATTGATAGCATCAACTTTATTGAGGATTTCAATGAACTAGTAAATGCAAAATACTTAAACTAGTGCCTGGAACATAATAAACATTCTTTTGCCACATATTAGCTATTATCATTACTATTTGGTTTGGAAATGAATTGAGTGGTTAGTGTGGACTAGTGGGCAATGGGGTAGATATTTGGAGACAGGTGCCTGGAACCTCTGCATATCATGTAATGTGACTGTAAGCACTTTGGAAACTTTGGCTCTGACATTTTGAGAGAACTTTCTATTTTGGTTGCTTATGCAGGAAATGGACTTATACAGCAATTACTTTTTGGGTTTTTATAATTTTTATTTCTTTATTTCTTCTAATCAGTTATATATAACAGTAGAATGCATTTTAAAACATCATACACAAGTGGAGTATAACTTCTCATTCTTCTGGTTGTACATGATGTACTTTTAAATTTTTATTTAGTTTTTTATTGCAGTGGTGGGGATAGAACCCAGGGTCTTGCACATACTAGGCAAGTGCTCTACTGCTATGGTACATTCCAGGCCTAGTATTTTTAATGAACAAACAAAAATTACACATATTTATCATGTACAACACAACATTTTAAAATATGTATACATTGTGGAATGGCTAAATTTAGCTAATTAACACATGTATTATTTTGCATATTTATCATTAGGATAGTTTTAAAAAATGAAGTCTACTTTATTGGTTTTTATTTTTTGGTTGCATTCCAAAAGAATATATGCTCATTAAAAAATCAGGGGAAAAATAAAAAAGAAAAGCAGGGAGAAGAAATAATGTGCTCATAATCTCATCCATTATGAGACAGCCAACTGGGTATGGTGGTGGTGCATACCTGTAATCCAAGCAGTTTGGGAGGCTGAGGCAGGGGGATCATAAGTTCAAGGCAAGCCTCAGCAAATTTGTGAGACCCTTTATCATATGTGACATAATACTCTTTGGTAATGAACTTTTTAGAAACTTAGTATTAGATTATGAATATTATTAGTCACTGTACAGGATGTCTCCTTGTTGTATTCTTCTTTTAGCCATTACAAACAACACAAAGGTAAATACCTTAGTACACAAAGATGTACATCCATCTTTATAACATAACCTTAGGATACATTTTTCCAGAAATTGAATTTCTCCAGCTTATTTAGGGTGCATTGTTTATTGTCTTGTTTTTGTTTGAGACTTACAAATGAATACTAAAATGCTTAATTAACTTTTATGAACATTTTTCATTAAATACTGAAACATGGATATAAATTGNTTTTTTTTTTTTTTTTGGTACTCTTTACCATTTACATTGTGTGTGTGTGTGTGTTGCTGGGGATGGAACCCAGGGCCTTACATAAGCTAGGCAAGCGCTGTCCTACTGAGCTACACCCCAGCCCATCTTTTATGTGTCTGATTCTTTCACTAGCTTGTGAGCTCTTGGATGATAGGTGCTATTTCCTACTTATCTGTGCATATTGGGCAGTGAGGGTTTGCAAGCACTTGTTAAATGAGTGATGAATGAATGAAGGGGCATAATCAAGCCTATCTCCCAAACTTAACTAATGATCATATGAAAAAGATAAGTGGAAATTCCTGGAATATAGTTAGGTCAGGAAATGGTATCTTCTAGCTTTGAAGGCAATTGACAGTGTTCTTTCAATCACTTAAAATGTTCAGAGTGTGAGAGTTCTAGAGAACCTTTGTCTTATGTTTAAGTCTATTGAAAGGTAAATTTCGTCATCATAGAAGGAATCTGAGAGGACAAAGGACCTCTTGTTTAAGACAGCTAAGCCCAGTGATTAGTAGTGAGGCGCCATGCCTAAGTGCTTCCAGGGCCTGACAGACCTCCCCCTTTCTGGCTCCACACCTCAGACCCAGAAGAGAAGAAGGAAATAGGAAATGAGGAAGAATGGGAATAAAGAAAAAGAAACCGGAATAAGATTGTGTGGGGAAAATAATTGAAGACTTTGCAACGCAGCTGTGTTTAGAATCAGACAAGCTATATATCCACAGCTCCCAGAGAAGTGCCTCCATGACGTCTGTCACCTTCCATTCTTCCGGACCTTGCAGATCTTCCCAGGGGCCAAGTCTGCACTACTTCCTGGGGTGCAAATGAACTCTGAAGTGTGGATCTCTCAGCAGTAGAACTGGTCTAACCAAATGTTCTTCCTGTTCTGACAGTCTGGCGCAAAGCTGCTGAGTGGCACCTAGGATTACAAAGGATAGCTCTCTGCTGCTGGGCTGCGGGGCTTCAGACCCTTTTAGGAAATGACTCGGCCAGTCCAGCTACCTCCCAGGTGGTTCTGCCCCTCAGGCCATACCCTTTGACCCCAGACATTGGACTCAGCTCATTCAGTTTGAACAATGTCTCCTTCTCTAAATTGCAATTGACAACTTCATTGTCTTAAAGCACAAGTTAAAGCTAGGCCCTTAAGAGTGTAATGTATTGGTGTTTGTGACAGGTCACACAATGATGCAAATACTGGGTCATTTAGAGAAAAGGGAGAAATGCTTATAGAATTCTGAGGAATCTTGCCCTTTAGCAAAGAGCTCTTGGCTGCACAGTAGGGAGCCTCAGCTAGGCCTCTGCAGCACCCAGGTGCCCTGGGATTCCCACAAGTACAGACTTGAACAAACATCCAACCGCCACCCACCTGGCTCCAAAGCCAGTTCCCTAGTCTCCTCCCCCAGCATTTCAGTTCTTGGGTTTGTTTCCCTCCTCCTTTCAGCTGTGGGGATGGGAAGAGATGAGGCAGGTGAGAGGCGGGAGGGGCAAGGCTGCAGGCCAGGCCTGTCCTCTGAGCTCAAGCGGGGAGACAGCCTGGCAGCCAGGTGACAGCAGAAGCCGAGGGGCCCCCAGAGGGGTGGGATGGGCGGCACCCAAACCACACTTGGCCCACTGCTCAGCCTGGCCTGGGGCCAGATGCAACACAAGTGCTTTCTTTCTATTTCAATTCAATTTATTCCCCAAAACAACAAACCTTAGGATGTGAGGGACAGAGCAAAATCAGTTTAAACAAAAGCATTTGCCAGGCAGCATGGCACTCCCCCCTGCAATGACAAATAAATCCCTGGCAAAGAGACAGCCAACATTGGCTAGGCTGGGACCTTATGAATCCAGGATGATTATTAAGACTTGATTTAGAAACTCCTTCACTTGACCTTCTTAGCATAGATGGGGCAGGAGGAGAGCTGCTCTGGCCACATCTGTTGGTCCATCTATCAACAAATATGGATTGAATAACCAGTGTAGGGCAGGCTGCTAGGGACTGGAGAATACATCATGAAGTCCTGCAAAACCAAAAAGTTTCACTGCGCATAAAGCAACCACACTGGAGTAATAAGCCCCTGCCTAAACAAAGCCCAGCTGAGATTTCAAAGCTAGATAGACTGAGGCCTGAACCCCAGGTCACCCTCTGACTAAATAGCAATAGGATCCTGGATAAGTCAACATCTCTGTGCCTCATTTTTATATGTTGTTATGGTTTTTACCTGAAATGTCCCCCAAAGGCTCACATATTGAAGGCTTGATCCCCAGTGTAGCAATATTCAGGCGTGGGACTTTGGGGAAGTGATTGGATTATGAGGATGATGACCTCATCAGTGAATTAATCAGTTGATGAATTTATAGCTAATTGGACTACTGGGAGGTGGTGAAAACTATAGGAGGTAGAACCTAGTTGAAATGAGTGAGTCCTTGGGGCCATGCCCTTGGGGACTATATCTTGACCCTAGCCCCTTCCTCTCTCCTTCACTCTCTGTTTCCTAGCCACCATAAAGTGAGTAGCTTTGTTGTAACTCACACTCCCCACCATGATGCTCTGCCTTAGCACAGGCCCAAAGCAGTGGATCCAACCAACCATGGACTGAAACCTCTGAAACTGTGAGCCAAAATAAAATTTCCTCCTTTAAGTTGTTTTGCTCAGGTATTTTGGCCACAGCAACAAAAAAATGACTAACATATATGGCTGTAAAAATAGAGATAAACATAATATTTCAGGCCTCATCAGCTTGGAATAGTGTTGTTTGGACATAAGTTCTCAGGATGAATGTTCACCACCTAAAATGGGGCCCAATTTCATGAGGCCATGGTGCAGCAAATACTGATATAGCACTCACTGGCATTGCTCTTTTACATATACTATGCACTTGTAACAGCAATACTAACATTATTCCCATTTTCCAGATAAGAAAACTGATTCACAGAAAGTTATGTCACTGCCCTAGATAGTGACCCTCACTTATTTGATTTGCATGATAATTATGTAAGAAAGGGCATGCAAAATATGAATAGAATGTAGTCTGTATTAAGTACTATTTTGGATGAATATTCAGTCATATTGTTGTTATTATCTATGTTGATATTACTATAATCAGGAGGCTGAGTGAAGAAGATCACAAGCTCAAGGTCATCCTAGCAACTTAGTGAGACCCTGTCTTAAAATAAAAAGAGCTGGAGATGTAGCTCAGAGGTAGAATGCTCCTGGGTTCAATTCCCAGTACCAAAACAAAAAACAAACAAAAACAAAAAGCCCATAACAACAACAAACATTACTATGAATAGTGGCCACAGAGTAATCTACAATGTGGTCAAATGCAAAGGTTTTGGCTATTTCTATCCACTTCCTTAAAGGAAGTCCTACATTATTTTAGGTAACTCTAGACAGTTATCATAGACCCTCCCAGGATTAATGACTCCAGTGAGGGGAGAGTAAATCCCCTGGGGCTGCTGATTAACGAGAAGCCAAATCCTGCAGAAAGGCAGTATAATATAATGAACCCCCACAAGTCCCAGAGGAAGTGCAGACATGGGGAGTACAGCTCTATGGCCTGGAGGGGGTTGCAAAACCAAGCATTATCAAATGAAACTCCAAGTGGAGGTGAAAGCCTTTTGTCCCTTGTTTTGTAAAGTGTAGAGATAAAGAAGTCTGCAAGCAAGGGAGGGGGGCTTCACAAGCTGGAGCACCCGCTTTGTGTCAGGCAGTTTACCTCTGCTATCCCATTTATCTTCACAGTGGCCTGTGAGGTAGGTGCTACAGTCATCCTCAGTTTACAGATAAGGGCACAGGCTCAGAGAGATGAAGTGATCTTCCTGAAGTCCCACACCTTAAAATTGTTGGAGCTGGGACAACAATTCGGATCTGCCCAAGTCCAGCTGTGTTTCTTTCTCTCCACAATCCTATCCATAAATCCAAAGTCAAATTGATCATTGTCTCCCTAAACTTGCTCTTTCTATTCTCTACCTTGGTGACCAGTTACCTCAGCCAGAAACATGAAGATTATCTACATTCCTTCTGATCATCTTCATGTCCAAAAGGGGACCATAAAATGGTTGTAGAAATTCTACCTCATTTCCCTCTCTGTTATCCATCTTTCTTGTTTGTATTCACCATTGACTAAATTCAGATCCTATAGGGAAGAGGGAGAGATTCTTCTATCTCCTTTAGACCCCTCCCACCAGTCCTAGGGACTGAATCCAGGGGTGCTTTACTACTGAGGTTACTGGGGATTGAACCCAGGGACAGTGTAAACACTGAGCTCTGTCTCTAGTCCTTTTTATTTTTTAAGACAGGATCTCACTAAGTTGCTGAGGCTGGCCTCCAACTTGTTATCTTCTTGCCTCAGCTTCCTGAGTTTCTGGAATTACAGATGTGCACCACTGTGCCCAGCCTCCCTTGGTTGTTGTGTGGGTTCCTTGGGTGGATATAGGAATTAATACAAGAGCTGCTTACCAAGAGAAAAGCAAAGACTTTTATTAATTTTGCATAGAGAACTTCAAAGAGACTGGAGTTCAAAGAAATGACCAAAGCATGATTCTAGTATACTTTTTAGACAAATAACAATAAATTTATGAAGGAATAACATGACAAATGAATATCTGAACTAGAGTAGTAAATTCTAGGTATGTCATGAAGCAATATATGGCGGGAGGCATGTAGAAACTAGTGGAAGATAAGGGTTACTTCAAAGAGTTTGTTTATTCAGGTTCACTGCAGCCCTAATGACCCAGTCTCTGGTGATCACAGCCTTGGTATGTGAAGGACATCCCACACGAAGGAATCTTTATGGCTTTCTTCAGTCCAAGAGTCCCTTTCTGAAGATTCAGATCCTAAAGTGATTTAAGCTCAAAATAATCACTATCCCAAGTCGACACATTTTGAGATGGCATATCCTTGGCCCTCCAGCCCCCATCACACTAGAACACTGATGTTTGGTCATATGTATTAGGAGGTAGGTAATCTAACCATGTAAAATTGGAATCACTAAACTTGATGCCATTATCCAGATTGTACCTCACCACTTAGAACACATACTTTACTTGGATATTGGTTGAATGAATCAATGAATAAATTAATAAATTGCTAAGCAGATGCTAATATTCCCACTTTGAGCTATATTAATCCCTTAGTGGCTCTCCACCACCTTCAGGATAAAGGTCTTTATATATAGGACACAGTGCCTGAATAATGTAGCTGCTGGCTCTTTTATTCAGATGTGATTTCTGGTCACTGTCTATGTTTCTTTCAGCACTCCACTCATCACTCAGGTTGATATTTTTTTTTTTATTATGTGAAAGGATCACACTGTATTTTGTGCATTGGCCTTCACATATTCCTCTGTGTCGATTAGCATTCTATTTTCCCCCAACAATCTAGCTCCCACTCTTCACCTTCTTAGCTCCTACTCAGCAACTCAGAATGGTTTATTCTTTGGGAAGTTTTTCCTGATACCTTAAGTCTAGGTTTTTACAGTTGACAGAACTAAGACTCAGATAATCTCCCCAAGGCCCCACAGTTTATAAGTGACAAGAGTCAAATTTACCCTGGTTTATCAGGCTTCAGATAAAAATTATCTTATTTATATTATTCCTCAAAACAATTCAGGGAGCTCAAGGGGATAAGGGACTGGCCCAAGATTACACAGCTAAATGGGTCCAGTTTGGGCAGCCTCAAATCCAGGTGTTTTCTATTACACCAAAGCAGTTCCTGTCATTGGAGTTGCAAGAACTTAGCCCTATGAAGTTGGGGAATAGGTTATCTAATAGTGAATTGAACAAGCTACAAAAGATCCCTCATCATTGTAAATTGAAAAGAAAAAAGAAAACCTCCTGGACAGACATCCCTAGGATAAATAAATACCACCACAGATAAAAAAAAAAAAAAAAAAAAAAAACCAACAACAACAACAAAAAAAACACTGGTCAGTTCTTTGTTTTCTTATTTGGCCTGAACAATGCTCACTCCTGACACTGCCTCCTTTCTGTCTTTTTAGCATATGACAAGTAGTGGCCTTTAAGTGGGATTAGAAGGGAAATCAGGTGAGCTGACTCACTATATTCCCTCACCGAATAACCACAGTGTGGCCAGCACGATCAATGAGCAATTAGGTAAGTGTAAGAGTAGAGATATTTCCATCTCTGGTTTTGATTTAGGCTCTAAACCTGAGATGAGCAAATAATTCTGGCTTAAAATCAGGTTCCTCTCTGACTTCACAGTCACTACTACTGGTTTATGTGGTGTGTGTAGGTGTGAATTGGAGGGACTCACTGCCAAGCTAAAACCTTCGCTTGCTTGGGCCTTATCTTCTCTTTTTCTATCAAGAAAATTCTAGTCCGCACATTGAAGAAGCAAAACTGGATTTACACTAAAACCTGCAATTGATTTTTTTTTTTTTGGTACCAGGGATTGAACCCAAGGGTGCTTAACCAGTGAGCCACATCCCCAGCATTTTTATTTTTTATTTGGACACAGGGTCTCATTAAGTTGCTTAGGGCCTCACTAAGTTGCTGAGGCTGGCTTTGAACTTGCGATCCTCCTGCCTCAGCCTCCTGAGCCACTGGGATTACGGGCATGTGCCACCATGCCTGGCAATTTTTAAATTATAATTTTATTCTACTTCTCTTCTTGCCCACCCACTCACATCATCCTTTAGAAGGCTCTCCCTGATTGTTTGAGGATGTAACAGTATCCATGATAAGAGCGACACTAAGAAAAATGCTGATATTTAACAATGATCAGTTTTATGAAATAAATATGAGGGCTTAAAAAGCAAGATGACATTTTTCACTAAAGCCATTTTCTTCATTGGACAATACTTCAGTGAGCACATTTCAGCAAATTTGAATCCCCATATCTTCAAATGCTCTTGAAAATTCATAAAGCAAAAGGTTCACTAATGTTTTTAGAGTTCATCTATAAAATCAACACACAATACCCAGAGCACAAATATGCAAAGAAGCTTCAAATAAACAGGATGCCTCTAGAGCCAGTCATTCTTTCTAGTAATTAACCAATGGTATTAACAGGTTAAAGACAGAATAGAACCACCCCCCCCTCTCTCTCACACACACACACACACACACACACACACACCAACCATGCACTGAGAGAAAAATGAATCCCTGAAGCCAAATTGGTAGTTATCAGTTATCACTTTCCAAACCAGAGCATGCCTTTGCTTAAGAACTTTATTTACTCATATGGTAAAGCCAATTGTGCACATAACAGTGCCTTGAATATGTTAAGTCTTTAATAATAATTTGTTAAATAAATGACTAAATTAAAGCACAAGTGTATAAAAGTTCTCAATGACAGGGCTCTTGTGGAGATGAAGACATTATCAAGCTATTGAATATGGCATCATATATCTAATTTCTCAGATTGGACCCTTCTGACATCATTTTGTCTCCTGTGTAATATAATGAGAAGACTCCAGTGTCCCAGACCCCACTATAAAGAGAGACACTGGCATTCTGACGCACAGTCTGCCTCTGACTTCAGTTTGTGGAGTGCTGATAAATCAGACTTATAATCTGTAGGACTGAGCCAGATCTTGGACAATGGCAAATCCACCAAGATAATGCCATGGGGGATTAGATAAAGGTCTCTGGTGTGAAATAGCCTCCACTGGTGGCATAATTCTGTCTGATCACATGTCCTTGTTACATTTCTACCACTGTACTTTTTATAAAATCAACACAAATGAACAAGAGTCTTTTATTTTCCTCATGCAACCAATTATTTTCTTGAAGTTTATCTTGAAGGAAAATTATCCCTGGGGATGATCCATGCCTCTTGAGACTGTCAGTTAAGTTTGGCACCAAAAGCCCCTCCATGTGGCTTTTCTCAGCTAGTGATGAGTTCTCATTATTATTCTAAACATTTCTCCATACTATTTAGGATGGTAGTACTAATAAAGAGGATATTTTTCGGGTGGCTTTTGAAGCATTTGAATCAGTGAAAAGGTTCATGCCATGGTCCCCCTGGCTTCTAGGAACCACTTTTCCACATAGTTCCCCATCCATGCATAAAGAAAGGATATACTGATTAGTTCACAACAGTCATCAAAAGTCCACTGTATGCCAAATTATATGCTCTTTGAGTTCTATAGAAAATAAATAATATGCAAGCAATTAATATTCAGGCCTAGAGTCTTCTGAATACAATTATGCAGGGGAGTGGGGAGATGTCTGGATTGAAGTCCCAGGGCTGAACTGACATGCTATGTGGTCCTGCACAAGTCACTAGAGCTCCCCGAAGCACCCCCCTCCTGTGTCTTAATTTACAAAATGGGAAAAGATCTTTTTCTTACCTTCACTCACAGAGGGCAATGGAGGATCAGATGAACTAATGGATGAGAAATTGCTTTGTAAATTTTAAAGTGCTACACACCAGTGACTCCCTACCCATGCTATTATCATCACTATCATCATCAACATCACGTTAAGGAGAGAAGACACTGTCGGATGACTGGATGCTAACTCAAGGTTCTGTCCCCTCAGGGACAAGCTGCTCATAGGACTGCAGCCAGGGCTTTTGCCACTCTCCATAATACTGTGATTGCTACTTACTGAGCAGCCTTCCACAGAGCAAAAGGGATCAGATGTTTGACACCCGAATTGCAGGGTATCAAATCTCTCCCATTGTCTTTCCAGGGAACACAATGTGTTGCAGCTGGAAAGAGACAATTTGACTTGAAGCCAACTTATGCTGGCTTCAAGTTGCTGGAATCAGCTCTTCAGAAGGTGAAGTTTATGAAGCTATCGTACTGTGCTCCCCACTCCCCATCTAATTGGATCTGAATTCGAACTGCACATTCAGAAAACTCTTCTGTCACTTTTTGTCAAAGATTTCTCTTTGAGTTGCTTGAAATGTCTATTAAAAACTTAGCCTAAAGCAGTGTCTTTTGAATACCCAGCTCACTAATTCAGGTACTGGAGCACTGTAAGTGTCCACCACCAGCCTGCAAATGGATAAACTACTCAAAAGACATTTTCCACCCCTTCAATATAGTTCCAAGAAAGAATAGGAAGTGCCTCGTACCTCTAATGGAAGCTATTTGCTACAAAAACAAATCATTCAGGTCCGTGGACCTAGAAATGCCTTTTGCACATAAAACTGAAAGGAAGAGATGACAAAACAGCAGCCGAAGCCATGAATTCATCACCCCCCCAAGCCCATGAGCCAAATAAAAATGAAATACTCATTTGAAAAATGGGCAACCCACACACCCAACACCACTGCTGAGCTACAGTAGTTGTCAGTTTATGCATAAAACAGTCAGAATTTGTATGACTTTCAAGGAAAATGAACTATTTGTTCCTTGTTAGTAGGTAATATAAATATCAGAGCAAATAGCAGCTTTTGCTTCCGATAAAAATGTAGAACGTTTCAAAATGCTCATACATAAATCCTGACATCAAAATGTACGTATCTTAAGATGCTGGAACATGAGCACCCAATGATGTGCTTAATACATTTGTTCTTTCTTGAAGAGATGAGGTATAATTGTATGCAATCATCTTGTAGCTAGGAATTATATTAAGAACTCTGAACTATAAGTACTAAATCAAACTAAATCATCTCTTATCCTATTTTTCTTTCATACTTGTCATTTCTTCCTGAAGTTCTCATTAGAACTGCATAATTCTACACCCAATAACCCATAGGTTTTCTTCAGAAAAGGAGGGCAGCTTTCCCCCTCTCATTTCCCTCAGAGCCACAGTTATTTCCTCACATAATGCTCAGGGGGTGAGACTCACGCACATAATTCCAATGAACAATAATTCCTTATTGGGTAGAAGATCTAAGTTATTGCTGCTTTGCTTTTTTACAAACATTTAGCATATCTTTAAAATCCACTTTCATTGTCCCTTGAGAAAAGAAAACATGTTCTAGAAGAAAGCTTAGTGGGAAAACACGAGCTACATTGTGATATTAAACACAGATACCTTTTCCCAAGCTAAAAGCCACAGTCCTCCTTCATTCAGTCCTAAAGAAGCTATAACATCGGCGGCTAATGGGCTGTCCACAAATGATCATTATTGAATGAATAATAAAGGAATAATAGCAATGTGATTTCCACTTACATCAACCACAAAAATCTTCTGGGAATCATCCAAAAACTGCACTTTTAAATGTAGCATCCTCGGAGAGGCCGTTGGGCTGCGAGCAGGCTCAGAGTGCTGTGGGTGCTGTGACAGGAAGGGGGCTTGCTCCAGGAATCTCACTCTCAGCTGGATGCAGTGTACTCGGGTCCCCCCACCCCCAGCCAGGCATCCCCATTTTCAGCAGGGCCCACTTCTGTTTGCTTGAAGTGATGCACGCCCAAGGGTGTTTGTGCTGCCGAGTGCTGTGGATCAATAGCATCTGGGCAGCCTCTTTTTTGGTCAATGTCAAACTCAACTGGATTTAAAACTCAGTTCCTTTCTGCAAAGAAAACCAAAGAGAAAGGAAAGCATTTCCCACTCCTGGAAATTTTCTTTATTTCACAAGAGCATAATTTGGAAACCCTAGAAGAAGCTTTAATAAACTGAGAATAGCCATTCTCAAAAGTTAAAAGGATTATGGTTAGTCTTATATTGTACTGTTTTATGGACTGAAAAGCTACATATATATCTGGAGATATATATACACATACATACATATATTAATATATAGCCTTTTAATGATTTTAAGTTTACATGATTTGAAAATTAAAACTAATATCCTGTATCATATATATGTACATATATATCCTTTTAATTATTTTGAAACTATATAACTAGGAATATCAGAAAATATAACTTCTACTCCTGTCCCCTCCTTTTTGTCTCCATTATACCCACATCAGTAACCAATTTCATTATTTTGATGTCATTGCTTAGCCATCAGTATTTTCTTGTGCAAGCACTGCACTAGCAAATATGGATACATTTATTCTATTTAGGTAACAGGCTATTACACTGGTGTCTTCCTTTGTTTTATATATTAAAAAAGGCCTCCCACAAGCTAGGCAAGGGCTTCTACCACTGAGCAATACCTCCAAACCCTCCCTATCATGGAGATTTCCCTTTAGCTGTGCATGGGGAGCTTCCTCATTTCTTTTTACAACTACATTATTTTGCATCATGTACATGAACCACAATTTACTCAGTCTGAAATTAACATTTCAGCCTCAACAAGGCTGAAATAAATGTCTCCAAACATATGTCATTTCACATCTGTGTAGGTGTATCTGTAGAACAGATTTCCAGAAGTAGAGTCACTGGTCAAGGGTAATGCATTGGTAATTTTGCTAGCTATTTTTAGATTTCTCTCCATAAGGACTGATAGGTTGAATCATGTCCTGTAAAATTCATATGATGAAATCCTTACCCCATCCCAAATGAGAATGGATTTAGAGATTTGGTGATAGGGTCTTTAAAGAGATAATTAAGAGGTAATTAAACTGAAATGAGGTGGTTAAGGGTGGGCCCTAATCCAATCTGACTGGTGTCTTCATAATAAGAAGGCATCAGAATAAAGACACACATAGTGAAGACCACATGTGGAGACACAGGAAAGAGAAGATGGCGATCTATGAGCCATGGAGAAAGGTCTCAGAAGAAATCACTACTGCCAGCACCTTGATTTTAAGCTTCTATCCTCCATGATGGTGGGAGTGAATCACTGTTCGTACCATCAGCACGCAGTGCTATCTTATGGTAGCCCTTGCAATCCTAATGGCAGTATATGAGGAATACCTGTTTTCTCCACGTGCTCGACTAAGCATAGTGTCACATTTTAGATATTTTGACAAACTAATAAGAAAAAAAATCTGTATTTTTTAAAAATTAGAATGTTTTATATAACAAGAGAAGTTAAACATCTTTTTAAGTTTAAGGGATTTATGGAATTCTTTTGTGAACAATCTGTTCATGATAATCCACATATACATTTAAAATTTTGGTTTATTGTCTTTTCTCCTTGATTTCTAGGATCTTTATTTCTTCTTTAGCAGTGCTGGGAATGGAATCCAAGGCCTTCTACAAGCTAGGTAAGGGCTTCTGCCACTGAGCAATACCTCCAAACCTTCCCTAATTTTTAAAGAGCCTTTAGTGGGGGATGGGGATGGGACTCAGTGGTAGACCCCTTGCCTGGTATGTGCTATAAATAAATAAATAAATTGATTAATTAATTAATTAAAATTAGGGACAGGAATTATAAGTATTTTCCTTTCATTTGCTTTGTCTTTTGAGTTTGTTTACAGGGTGTGCAAACTCATATACACACGTACTTTTCCCATGAGAAGTTTTATATTTTTGTGTAATGAAATTTGTCATTTAAAAATGGCTTCTGAATTTTTTTCTTTTATTAGTGCATTAAACATCACATTAACGTTCATTTTGACATAATCATCCATGCATGGAATATAATTTGTTCCATTTTATTCCCCAGTGCACACTACCCCACCTTACCCTGCTTTCTCTTCCCTCCTTCCTACTGCTATTCTCCTTCCTTTATTGGTCTTCCTTTCACTCTTTTATTTATTTAGTTTTGATTGTTGCATTATACATATACATAAAGGTGGGATTGACTGTGGTGTATTTATTCATGCACAGCATAATTTTGTTAAATTCATTCTTCATTTCCTCCCCTTTCTCATTCCTACTCCTTCTCTTTCTCAGTCTCCTTCTTCTACTCTACTGATCTTCCTAATATCATTATGATGTCTGACCCTTCCTTTTCCTTCTTATTTTACTCTATCTTCCACATTTAAAAGGTAACAGTGGACCCTTGACTTTCTGCTTCTGGCTTATTTCACTTAGCATGATGCTTTCCATTTCATCCATTCACCAGCAAATGCCATAATCTCATTCTTTGTGGCCAAGTAAAACTTCATTTTATATACATACAATATTTCCTTAATCCATTCATCTATTGATGAGCATCTGGGCTGGTTCCATAACTTGGTTATTATGAATTATGTGACTGTAAACTTTATTGTGGCAGTATCAATATTGTATGCTGATTTTAATTCTTTTGGATAAATATCGTAGAGTGGAATAACTGGGTCATATATGGTTTCATTTCTAGTTATTTGAGGAATCTCCATACCTCTTTCTTGGTCTCTAAATTTTGATTGATAGTTAGAAAGCCTTTCTTCACTCCAGGGTTTTCTTTTAGTACTTAAATAGTTTTGTTTTTAAGAAACTTAATTCTTTGGGCTGAGGGTATACCTCAGCAGTAGAGTGCTTGACATCATTGATTAGAAAGAACACTTCTATTGCCATTAATACAGGAAGCAGCCTTTATCATGTATTAAATTGCCATATGAGTTGGGTCTATTTGGGGCTTTATATTATCTTCCATTTATGCACAAATATCATACTCTTTTAATTTTTTAGTCTTTTGAATATGTTTTAATATCTAGCAACATGGTTCCCCACCCTGTTGCTTCCTTGTACAGTTTTCCTGCTGATTCTTATTTGTTTATTTCCTGTATACCTATAACCCTGTTAAGTTCCAAGAAATGAATGTTGGCATGTCTGTTAAGATATGTTACAATTGTAAATTTGCTTGGGGGTAATGGATATCTTTCTAATGATGAGTCTTCCTATTCATGGGAGATGTTGTTTTTCAATATTTTGGGGTTAGGACTGCTTTTACGTCCTCTTCTAGAATGTTGTCATTTCTTTTTTTTTTTTTTAAAAATTGTTTTTAGTTGTGTATGGACTCAATGCCTTAATTTGTTTTTATGTGATGCTACGATTGAGCCCAGTGCCTCACACTTGCAAGGCAAGTGATCTACCACTGAGCCACAACTGCAGCCCCTAGAATGCTGTCATTTATTTTTTTAAAATATTGTATTTTTTTAGTTGTAGTTGGACACAATACCTTTATTTTATTTTTTTATGTGGTCTTCAGGATTGAACCCAACACTCCACACATGCTAGGTGATCGCTGTACCACTGAGCCACAACCCCAGCCCCTAGAATGCTGTCATTTCTAATAGACATTTTTATAAATACATAAAAGCAAAGAGTGTAGTATAAGAAACTCCCATACACAATCATTCAAAGTTTATGTATTGAAACCCTGACTTTTCTTTTTCTTTTTTAAAAATTAGTTCTAATCAGTTATACATGAAAATAGAACACTCTTCAATTTATCGTACCCAGATGGAGCAGAATTTTTCACTTCTCTGGTTGTACATGAAGTGGAGTTGCACCATTTGTGCAAACATACATGTGCCTAGGGTAATAATGTCCTTCTCATTCCACCATCTTTCCTTCCCACTTGCCCATATCCCCTCCCCATTGCCCTATCCAAAGTTCCTCCCCTCATCCCACACTCTCCCCCATTATGGATTAGCATCCACTTATCAGAGAAAATATTTGTTCCCTGGATACCCTGAGTTTTCAGTACCTCAGAATGTGACTGTATTTTGAGTGGGCCCTTTCAAGAGATCCTTAGGTTAAAATAAGACCATTAGTGTGGGCCCTAATCCAACATGATTGGTGTTCTTATTATAAGAGGAGAGTGGGACAGAGAAACAGCAAGGATGTGTTCACAAAGAAAGGCTACTGAGGATGATGTAGTGAGAACACAGCCATCTGCAAGCCAAGGAGAGAGGAGAAACTAAACCTGCTGCCACCTTAATCTTGAACCCTAGCCTCCTGAACTGTAAGAAACAAGTTTTTTTTTTGTTTAAGTTACCCAGTCTGTGGTATTTTGTTATGGTAGCCCTAGTAGACTAATACAAATAATATAAGATTTTGTCATCCTCTCTATCCCACAAATTACTTTAAAACAAATCTCAAACTTCATTTCATTTCACCCTCTAAATATATTTATTATGCATTTCTTTTAAAACATGATATTTTCTTGTATTACCCCAAAGTCATCACACCTAACAAAATTGTCAAACACACTCTCATTCCCCTATCATAAACAGTTCATCTTTAAATTTCCCCAAATGACTCAAAAACCTTTTCTAAGTTGATTAGTTCGAATCAGAATAGAAGGACCCTCACATTGCATTTGCTTGGTAAATCTATTCATCTTCTTTTAATCTGTAGCAGTATTCCTCCCTCCTTTTTATGCCTCTGATTTATTGAAGAAACTAGGCCAATTGTTCTGTGTAATGTTATACATTCTGGAATCTTCTGCTTGCTTCATCATGGTGTCATTTAATTTGTTCTCCTACTCTTCATATTTCTTATAAATGCCTGATGAAATTCACATTAAACTTTTTTGGTAAGGATACTTCATAACCACTGCTATATACCTCATATTATATTACATGTGTGTTCATTTCATTTCTAGTGATGCTAAGATTTTCCAAGGTGTTTAGATGATGAACATCAAAGTGTTTGAAAGTATTCCTCATATAGGCTTCATGCATTTCTTATGAATTGACTCCAAGGTGAGTAATCTTTTTAGTTGCTTTAAAATGGGGAACTTCCCTGCCATTATATCATCTAATTGATAGTGGCTTGCATATGTGGAGGGAATTAATTTTTACACATTGAATTTTCTTAAATATTTGTAGTAGCCTTTTGTTGGATTTTTGGTTTTTCAGGCACAAGACAATTCTATTTTTTGGAATAGAAATGGTTTTATCTCTTCCTTTCTAATTTTTGTAACACTAATTTCTTTCTTTTGTCTGAATGGATTGGCTAATACTCCCAATGTAATATTAAATAATCCTGGCAGTAGAGGGCATCCTTTTTTTCCTCTTGACTTTAGTGGGAAAGCTTCCAGTACCTCCTCATTAAGTACAACAGTAGCTTTTGAAGGAGATATCTTTAAAAGTACATTTAAACCAGATTAGGCAAGAAGCCAACACCACCACCCTTTGTCTATATTGAATCAACT
The DNA here is from genome assembly GCF_001458135.2 of Marmota marmota marmota. Lineage (NCBI taxonomy): Eukaryota > Metazoa > Chordata > Mammalia > Rodentia > Sciuridae > Marmota > Marmota marmota. The sequence continues at coordinate 261,408 of NW_026000252.1, forward strand.
TATTCTGTGTCACTAAATAAACAGGCTGGTAAAATTAGAAAAATGAAATGCTGTCATCTGATGGACAAGGGTGCATACCTCTGCTAATATTTTGACAGCTCACAGCACAGTCTCCACAACAACTCCAAATGGAGAAGCAGCTGCAAGAAAAAAAGCAATAGCTCTGGTGACCAAGAGTCTATTTTGAATCTTGCCAACAGTGTGACCCGGGGCAGTTCATTCTAGCTCCCTGTGCCTCAGTTCCTGATCTATAAAGTGACAATCCTAACTCATAGAGATTTTGTGATAAATATAAAATCTAGAATGTTGAAATCATATATTTCAGTGCTTGGCACACAGTAGGCACTCAATAAATGTTTGCTGAGTAGATGAATATCAAGAAAATATATATAAATTACTTTCTTTGCTGAAGCGTAAAATGGTAAGTTAAGAAAGAATTGCCTCTTTTCCCATTTTTCCACCTAGACTTAATTCCTTTAGTTTTTACTGGCAACATTTTACAAATAGACTGTGTGGTCCAAAACAGGAAACTGTCTTAAAGGAAATTTTCATATTCTAGTTTAGGAGTATAAATCCAATGTTGAGCTCACCCTTGGAAACATGAGCCTGGCCCGTCTGAGCTCTCTGTCTCTCCACACATAGGGAAGTGGAGAGGGAGAGCTGGGAAAGAGGCCAGAAGAGGAGCCGAAGGAGAGTGAGCAATGGATTCCAGGCTTTGTAAGCTGGACAGAATTAGAAGAGTCTGTCAACATAGGTTTTATCATTATTATTTACAAATAATAAAGAAAATGAGCTTCCTCCGAAAATAAAAAGCACCACACAACTGCACTTTATCTAAGATCACAAGAGTAAGCTGTGGTGTCACTTGGGAGGAATCTTGGTGGAAGTTAAGCCTTCCAACCAAGGTCCTGGTCCCACTTTTTGGCATTTCATTATTGGTTCCTTCTTCCTCCAGAGATTAAAGTCTGTTGATTAATTTCAGGATTCCTTATTAACATGCCAATATTCTTGGATGTTGTCAATCTTGTTATTTAACAATGGATTTAATAGAATATCCGGGCTTAAGAGATCTTATGTATCTTTTTTCATTTCCTGTACCTCATCAAAACAGATTTTTCTGACTATATCAAGAATGTCCACTTTGTAAAAGTTTAATAAAAAAATGTAAAGAACAGAGTTGAGGGTATAACTCAATGGTAAGGTGCTTACTTACTATGTGTGAGACCTTGAGGTCCATCTCCAGCACCCTAAAAAAGAAGGTATTAAGTTCCCCTGAAGTGAATTCAACCAACCTGACATAATGACTCTTATCATATATGTACACACACACACACACACACACACACACACATATATATATATATACACACACAAATACTCACATACATTCACACATTTGCATACATATCTTTTAAATATAAAATCATTATATATGTGTATGTTTGACCTGTGATATGTGCTATTTTATTACCTAAGTAAGTCATACTATTAATTATATGTGTGTCCTTTGAAACTCCATTTCACTCATGGAAATCTAATGCTTCTGTGGAAGTACTTGTCAGAGTAGCGGGGAGAGTGAAGAGTACGAGCGACCTTGGGCTTTAGTTCCACTATCCCCTACTTCTACTGGAACAAATCAGATTTTATTTTATTCTTTTTAAATATTAGGATTTTATGGTAAACATTCTTATTTTAATTAACATGTAATAATCACACATATTTATGGAGTACAGTGCAATATTTCAATATGTGCATGCAATGTGTACTAATCAAACCAGGGTTATTACCATTTCCATCTCTTTATCATTTCTTTGTGTTGGAAATATTCAAACTCCTCTCTTTACTTCTTTATAAAATATATAATAGGCTATTATAAACTATAATTACCCTATAGTGCTGTGGACCACAGAACTTATTCCTACTACCTTACTATATTTTGATGCTTATTATCCAACCTTCCTCTGCCTCCTCTACCCTCTACCTTTCACAGCCTCTAGTAATCACTATTCTGCCCTTGTCTTCTATGATATCAACATTTTTTTTTTGTTTCCAAATAGGAACATGGTGTATTTATCTATCTGTGTCTTGCTTATTTACCTGAACAGTTAAACTCCCAGTTCCATCTATTTTGGCACAGATGATAGGATTGTATCTTTTTATGGATGAATAATATTTTATTATGTATATATGCCACCTTTTAAATCCGTTTGTCTGTCAATGGACATTTCAATTGTTTCTATGTCTTGGCTATTTTGAATAGTTCTTCAATAACGGGTCTCCTTGTTGTGCTGATTTAATTTCCCTTGGATATATAAACATAAATAGGACAGCTGGATCACATGGTAAACCTATTTTTAGGTTTTTGAGGAACCTCTATATTATTTTCCATAATAGTTGCACTACTTTACATAGCCACCAGCAGTGTATAGGATTCTCTTTGCAAAGTAGCAGGTGAATAGGAAGAGCCAGTGGATCCTGTAGTCTGAGGTTGTGTGCCTATTTGGAACAAGTAAGAGACTGTTGGACCAGTCAAGAGTATAACAAGGTATTTGGAGAGGTGACATAGGCCTAGGGTGCCGATGTGTTTCCCACGTAGAATGAGATACACATGTGCAGCAGAGATTGGAATGGGCTTAAGCCACCCACATATTCCTGGCTAATGAAGACAGTACACATACTCAGAGGAGCCATAAGAAAGGCTGGCAAAAAGCAAAATCTTGGGAAGTCTTGAAAACAACCTGAAGTATGAATGTTTTCTCCTGCCCACACACCAATCCATCATCAGAGAGAGGAAGTCTTCTGGCACAATGTATTTAAACACAACTTCTGACTAATTTTTGGCTGATCACTAAGCTATAAAGGTCCAGTAATGAACCAGGTTTTAAAATAAAAATGAGGGGAAAAAAGTCTAAGACAAGACATTGGTGGGGTTTTTGTTTGTTTGTTTGTGTGTTTCTACATAAGAGCATGTATAGAATTAGTCTAAAGCCGGGCACAGTGAGGCTACATAGGAGGCTCAAGCAGGAGCCCAGAAATTGTAGCTCAACCTGGGTAACATAGGGAAACCCTGTCTGAAAGTGAAAGGGGTAGGGGGAGTGAGAGTAAGTGATTGATTTAGTCTAATTAGTCTAATCAAATTATTTTCAAAGAAACAAACAGGACAAGCAAAATGAAGCAGGACATGAACCCTTGGGATAGAGTCAGAATCCAGAAGCACAACTATATATTATCTGAAATGTCCAGTATTCAACAAAAAATTATGAGACATGCACAGAAGAAAGTGTGACTAATACTCACATGGATGGAGAAAGGTCAGTTAATAGAAATTGATTCTGAGTGTTCCCAGATGTTGAATTTAGCAGAAAAGTCTTCATTAGCAATATGTTTAAAGAACTCAAGCAAAGAATTCGTGTTTAAAGAATTAAAGGAAAGTATGATGACAATGATGCCAAGAATAGAGAGTCTCTATAAAGACATATAATTTATACAAAATAAGCATATAATAATTTGGGAAATAAAAAATAATTGAAATGGAAATGTTACTTTAAGAGGTCAACAGTGGATTGAAGCTGGCAGAAGAATCAGTGAATGTAAAAAATTGAACAATGAGAGGATCCAATCTGAAGAACAGAAGAAAAATTAATGAAGAAAAACTAACTGCAACTCAAAGATCCATGGAACACCATCAACTCTACCAATGTATACATAATGCAAGTGCCAGATGAGATGTTGGAGAAAAAGGGACAGAAACTGTATCTGAAGAAATAATGGGTGAGAACTTTCTAAGTTGGATCAAAAAATCCATCAACATTTCCAAGAAACTAAGTGAACCCAAACAGAATAAACACAAAGAAATCCATACCTATAACATCCCAGGCACATCATCAAAAAGCAGAAAAAAAATGAAAGTAGCAGGAAAAAGCGTACTCTTAGGTGCATAGAAAGAACAATTTGATCAATGGTTGATTTCACATCAGAAGTGATAGAGACCAGGAGGCAATGGAATGACATAGTCAAGAGAAAACTATTAACCAACTATTCTGTGTCTAGGAAAACTACCTTTAGAAAATGAAGGTAGCATAAAGACATCCTCAAATAAACACTGTGAGAATCTGTTACTTATTAGCCTGCCTTAAAAGAAATTCTAAAGGAAACCTTTAAGCTGAAAGGAATGACAAACAATAACCCAGGAAGAGAGGAAGAGCTCCAGAAATGGTACATACAAAATTTTCTATAAATATATTCCTTTTCTTGGGGCTGGGGTCATGGCTCAGTAGTAGAGTGCTCACCTAGCATGTGTGAGGCACTAAGTTCGATTCTCAGCACCACATATAAATTAATTAATTAAATAAAGGTGCATGGATAACTATATATATATATATATTTTTTTTTTCTCAGTCTTTTTATTTGTTCTAATTAGTTATCAATGAGAGTAGAATGCATTTTGACATATCATACATAAATGGAGCATAACTTCTCATTTTTCTGGTTGTACATGATGTAGAATCACACTGGTCATGTAATCATATATGTACATAGGGTAATAATATCCAATTCATTCTACTATTTTTCCTACCTCTCCTCCCTTCAATCCCTTTTACCTAATCCAAAGTAACTCTATTCTTCCCTACCCCCTCCCTTTATTGTGAATTAACATCTGCATATCAGAAAAAAACATTCAGCCTTTGGTTTTGGGGGATTGGCTCATTTTGCTTAGCATGATATTCTCAAGCTCCATCTATTTACCTGCAAATTCCATAATTTAATTCTTCTTGAAGCCTGAGTTATATTCCATTGTGTATATATACCATTTTCTTTATCCATTCATCTGTTGATTTTCTCAGCCTTTTAAAGAGGCATACAATTGTATAACCAATAAATAACACTATATTATTAGTTTTGTAACGTTTATAGACATAGTAGTAGCACAAAGAAAGGGGAAGGAAAAGGAGAAATACTTGAGTATATATATTTTTTTTAATTTTACTTCAATTAAGTTAATATTATCCTGAAGTAGACTGTAGTAAGCTAAGATGCATATTGTAAACTCTAGAGCAAGCATTAAGAAAATAACTGAATATAATATTAAAAGCAAAATAATAAATGAATTATACACCAAATATGTATTTAGCCTAAAGAAGGAAAATAAGAAGTAACATATGCATAAATAAAATGGAGACAAATAAATAGCATATGACAAAGTGGAAGCCATAAATAAACCATATCAATTATTGCAGTAAATGTAGATGAAAGGGGCTGGGGTTGTGGCTCAGTGGTAGAGTGCTTGCCTGGCATGTGTGAGGAACTGGGTTCCATCCTCAGCACCACATATAAATTAAGAAAATAAAGATATTATGTCCATCTATAATTTAAATTTTTTTAAAAAGTAGATGAAATAAACATTCCATTTAGAAGGCAGAAATCACCAGACTAGATAAATAAAAGTAATGTTCAACCATATCCTCTTGGCAAGAGACATATCACAGACTTAAATACATACATAGGTTGAACGTTTATAAAATGATGGGAAAAGATATCTCATGGGGGAAGAAAACATGAAAGAATGGTAGGGCTGTATTTGTATCAGAATAAAATGACTTTAAAGCAAGAAATGTTACTGAAAACAAAGACCATTTGTATGATAAAAGATCAGTCCACCAGGAAGATGTAACAATTATAAACATATTTGCACTTAACAATAGGTCCCCATAATACATGTATCAAAACCTGACAGAGGACAGAGAAAGAGCTGGGGATGTAGCTCTGAGATACAGCACTTGCTTAGCACGTGCAAGGCCCTGGGTTCAACCTCCAGTACCTCCAAGGGGGAAAAAAAAAAAAAAAACAAGTGCAGTGAGGAACATCTGTCATTCCAGCAACTTTGGAGGCTGAGGCAGCCTTAACAACTTAGCAAGGTCCTAATCAACTTAGTGAAACCCTGTATCAAAATAAAAAGTAAAAAAGGCTGGGGAGGTAGCTTAATGGTAGATTGCTCCTGGGTTCAATCTCTAGTACCAACAAGTGATGGGGTGGCAAGGAACGTAGTTCAGGGGTAAAATGCTCCTAGTTTCTATCACTAATATATTTAAAAAAAACAGACAGAATTGAAAAGAGTAATAGATGAATCAGCAATAATGGTTGGATATTTCAGTATCCCATTGCCAATAACTTATAGAAAACAAGCAAGGTTCTATAGAATTGTATAACGCTATTTAAAAAAAATTTTTAGTTGTAGATGGATATAATACCTTTATTTATATCTTTATTTTTTATGCAGTGCTGAGGATTGAATCCAGTGCCTCACACATGCTAAGCAATTGCTCTACCACTGAACCATAACCCCAGCCCAATACTTGTATAACACTATTAACCTACTTGACCCAACTGCCATTTGTATAATAAATGCCCCACCCAGCAATTACAGAATATACATATTTTAGTTGGATATGGAACACCTTCTAGCATATACCATGCACTGGACCAGAAAACAAATCAAAATAAAGCTGAATAAAATTGAAGTCATTTAAAGTACATTCTATGACTGTAGCAGAATTAAATTAGAGACCACATCAGAAAGTAATCTGGGAAAAGCTGAATTTTTGGAACTCAAACAAGACATTTCTGAATAACCTATGCATCAAAGAGAAAAATCAGAGTAGTTAAAATATTTGTTCTAAATGAAAGTGAAAAAATATATACAAAACTATAGGATGTATATAAAGCAGGGCTTAGAAGGATATATACACCTTTAAATATTTATATCAGAAAAGAAAATGGTCCCAAAGCAATAAGCTAAGCTTCAACCTTAAGAAAATGGAAGATAAAGAGAAAATTAAAACCAAAGCAATCAGGACATAAATAATAAATATTATATCAGTAATGAATGAATTAGAAAACAGAAAAAATAGGAAATATAGGAAAACAAAAATTGGCTCTTTAGAAAGATTGTCAAAATTGAAAACTCTTTACTAGACTAATGGAGAAAATAGGAGATCGATAATAGAAGAGGGAGTTTCACTACTGATACTATAGAATTTTAAGTTTATAATGTAACATTGTAAATAAATTTATTTTGATGATGAAAGCAAAGTATATAAAGTGGGATAATTTCAAGAAAGACATAAATGATCAAAATGGACTCAATAATTTAAAATCTAAATAGATCTACCACTACTTTAAAAATTTTAATCAAAAACAATTATCTCAGGCTGGGGTTGTGGCTCAGTGGTAGAGGGCTTGCCTAGTATGTGTGAGGCACTGGGTTCAATTCTCAGCACCACTTAAAAATAAATAAATAAAATAAAGGTTCATCCATAACTAAAAAATATATATTAAAAAAAAAACAATTATCTCATTAGTTGTGGTTGTTTGCGCCTGTAATCCCATTGACATGGAAGTCTGAGGCAGGGGCACCTCAAGTTCAAAAGCCAACCTCAGTAACTGAGCAAGGCCCTGAACAACTTAGCAAGACCCTGTTTCAAAATAAAAAAATAAAAAGGGCTGTGGATGTGCCTTAGTGGTTAAGCACCCCTGGGTTCAATCCCTGATACCAAAAAAAAAAAAAAAAAAAAAAAAAAAAAAAAAAAA
>NW_026000252.1:269019-304714 GCF_001458135.2 Marmota marmota marmota
AAAAAAAAAAAAAAAAAAAGAAAAAAAGTAAAAGAAAAGTCCAGCCAGGTGGATTAACTAAAAAGTTCTAGCAATGGGTTGGGGTTGTGGCTCAGTGGTAGAGCACTTGCCTAGCACATGTGAGGCCCTGGGTTTGATCCTCAGCACCACATAAAAATAAATAAATAAAATAAAGGTGTTGTGTCCATCTACAACTAAAAACATTTAAAAATTCTGTCAATTACTCAAAATGAAATAATATCAATCCTTCACAAATATTTTCAGAAATGTGTGAAGGGGGTATTTCTCAAATGTTTTGACTATATGTACTTTTAATTTTTTATTGGTTCATAATAATTATATATAACATTAGGATTTATTTTCACATAATTATAAATGCATGGAGTATAATTTGCTCAAATTAAGTCCCTAGTACTTCTCCTTCCTCTCCTTTCTCCTCCTTTTACCTTTTCTCTACTGATCTTTCTATCTATTGCCATTTTTAAAAATTAGTTTCTTGGGGATGTACATGACGATGAGATTCACTTTTAGTATATTCATTTATGCACATTGGGAAGTTAAGTCAGATGCATTCTGCCGTTTTTCCCTTATGCCATCCCTCCTTCCTCTCCCTGAGTCCCCTTCTTCTACTCCCCTGATCTTTCTTTCATTTTGATGGAATTCCCATTTCTTCCCCCACCCCCTCCAATTTTAAACTAGCTTCCACATATCAGAGAAAACATTCGACTTTTGACTTTCTGAATCTGGCTTATTTTTAAGAAGCCAGTATAACCCTGATACAAAACCCTATAACGCCACACACACAAAAAGACACTACACAGCATTATCACTTTGAAAAATAGCAAACAGAATTCAATGATATTAAAAAACAGATGATACATGATGATGATCAAGCAGTATTTATCCCAAGAATACAATATTGCCTTAATATCTAAAAGTCAATTCATGTGATACAGGTAATAGGCAGAATAATGGCTCCCCACAAAATGTCCATGTTCTCATCCCCAGAGCCTATGAATATGTTCTATTACATGTCAAAGGGAAATGAAAGTTATATATGGTATTAAAATTGCCAGTCTGATAATAAAGTTGGGAGATTATGCTGGATTATCTGGGTAGGCCCAATGTAATGGAAAGAATCCTTACAAGGAAGAAAGAGACAGAGGAGAAAGTAATCAGAATGTTACTACCTGAGAAACACTGGATCTGCCATTACTGGCTTTAAAGATGGAAGAAGGGAGTCATGAACTAAACTACATAGGTGGTCTCTAGAACATGTAAAAGAATGAAACAGATACTCCCATAAATCCTACAGAAAGGGATATAGTCCTGCTAACATCTTGATTTTAGCTCAGTGAGACCTCAGTTAAACTTGTAAGGTATAAAACTATAAGATGATAAATTTTTACTGTTTGAAGCAAATCAATTTGTAGTTAGTTGTTACAACAGCAATAGAAAAATAATACAGATTTTGATACCTGAAAGTGGGATGCTGCTGTAATAAATAGCTTAAGATGTGGAGGTGGCTTTGGAATTGAAAAATGAACAATGGATGGAGGCTTAAAGAATGTGAGAAACCTGAGTGAAAGAAACTTGGATTGCTTTGAACATACTATTAATAGAAATATGATGTTCAAAATTGTGTTGGTGAGGGGCTGGGGCTGTGGTAGAGCTCTTGCCTAGCATGTGTGAGGCGCTGGGTTCAATTCTCAGCACTACATATAAATAAATGAATAAAATAAATATCCATCAACAACTTAAATATATTTTTAATTTTTTTTTTAAATTGCATTGGTGGGCTGGGGCTTTTGCTCAGTGGCAGAACACTTGCCTTTCATGTGTGAGGCACTGGGTTCAGTTATCAGCACTACATATAAATAAATGAATAAAATAAATGTCCATCAACAACTTAAATATATTTTTTAAAAATTTTTAAAAATTGCATTGGTGGGCTGGGGCTTTTGCTCAGTGGCAGAGCACTTGCCTTACATGTGTGAAGCACTGGGTTCAATCCTCAGCACCACATAAAAATAAACAAATAAAATAAAGGCATGCTGTCCATCTACAATTACAAAAAAAGTTTAAATTGTGTTGGTGAAGGCTCAGAAGAAAACCAGAAGCATGGTAAAGAAAACACATCATCTTAGTCAATAAGTCATTGTGAACAAACTTATTAGAAATATGGATGTTAAAGACGCTTCTGGTAAGACTTCAAAAGGAAATGAGGAGCATATTATTGTAAACTGGAAGAAAGGGATGTTTATTGTATAATAGCAGAAAACTTAGCAGAATTGCATTCTGCAGTTATGTGGGAAAAAGAACTTTTCTGCAGTTATGTGGGAAAAAGAACTTATACATGGTGAAATTGGACATTTTGCTGAGGTTTCCAGATTCAGTCTACAAGGTGTATTCTGGTTTCCTCTTGCTGCTTTATAATAATATAAAAGAGGAAAGACAGTTTGAGGGGAAACTTTTAAACAAAAAGGAATCAGGAGTTGGTGATTTGGGAAAGTCTTAGCCTATTCAGATTTCAAAAGTTGCTAGAAGCTGAGTGAAAGCTTGCTGGGCATAGTGGTACACATATGTAATGTCAGTGACTCAGGAGGCTGAGGCAGGAGGATAGCAAGTTCAAAGCCAGGCTCAGCAACTTAGTGAGACCCTGTCTTTGTATAAAAAATAAAAAGGACTGGAAATATAGCTCAGTAGAAAAGCACTCCTAGGTTCAAGCTCCAATACAGGGAGGGGGATAGTTTCACTCATGAAACAGCATGTTCTAGAACAAAACCTGAGGGTGTGGCTGAGACACCTTTTGCTAATACTACAGAAAGATCAAAGGATCAGAGTATACTAATCCTTCCTAATCTGTGGTTTCCCTTTCAGTGGTTTAAATTGTCCCCCAGTGAACTGCAGTTGAAAAATATTAAGTAGGAAATTCCAGAATAAATAATTTATAACTTTTAAATAACTTTTATTATAGTGTATTGTTATGGTTGTTCTATTTTGTTATTAGTTATTGTTGTTAATATTAGGTGCCTAATATATAAATTAAGCTTTATCATAAGTATATATGTTTAGGGAAAAAAAGAATACAGTTTGAGTATTCTAATCTGAAAATTGGAAATCCAAAATGTTCTAAAAATCCAAAATTTGTGAGCAGCAACAGGACTCCACAAGTGGAAATTTCCACACTATAAAACACAGAATTATTAAGAATATTATGTCTGGGGCTGGGGTTGTGGCTCAGTGGTAGAGTGGTCGCCTAGCATGCATGAGGCACTGGATTTGATCCTCAGCACCACATAAATGTAAAATAAAGAGAAGTAAATGAAGATAAAATAAGATGTTTAAAATAAGATATTTAAAAATGCCCTCTGGCTATGTGTATAAAGTATATATGAAATAAATGAATTTCTTGCTTAGTCTTGGCTCTTATTCCCAGGATATCTCATTATGTATATGCAAATATTCCCAACTCCAAAATCTCTGGCACTTATGATCCCAAGCATTCCAGATAAGGAATGCTCAATCTCTATAGATAGGGTTTGGTTCTACTTGCGGTTTCAGGCATCCACTAGGGGCATTGGAATGTAATCCCCATGGAAAAGGGGAGACTACTGTATTCAGTGATGCAGAAGACTTTTTGAAGAGATTATGGTATAACTCAGATCCCTTCAACCCTTTCTGCAGATGTCAAAAATAGAGATAGAATTATTTAGGATAGATCTGTGGAGGAGCCTCTTGCTTAATGGAGTTAATCTCTGTGACAACCATGGGAGAAACATAAGGTTCTTGAGAATTTTTACAAGCAGAAACACTGCCAACTTGGACTAAATAGGACAGAGAGAGTATTATATGAAAGAAGACTGTCAGAGCCCCCAAATTATATATGCAGGAAGCAGGCTGTGAAATAACAATCTGCATATGTGCTACCTTTTATGAAAAACAAAGGACGAATTGGAGGGCATGAACCTAAAGGGCAGAATTGTTACTCCACAGGGTGAATACATTAGCTTCATCATTTCCAGGTCTTAAAAATATATTGAGTTTGCCTTTCCTGATGTTGAAACTGCTAAGGAAAAACGACTCCTTTTATTAACCTCCATGGATATTAGGGATTGAACTCAGGGGCACTCGACCACTGAGCCCCATCCCCAGCCCTATTTTGTATTTCATTTACAGACAGGGTCTCACTGAGTTGCTTGGGGCCTTGCTGTTTCTGAGGCTGGCTTTGAACTTGTGATCCTCCTGCCTCAGCCTCTGGAGTCGCTGGGATTACAGGCGTGTGCCACCACACCTGGCCATTTTCTCTCTTTTTGAATAGGAGTTTATATAACTATTATTCCATACCATTGTCATCATATTTTGGTAGCCAGTTACTTGCCTCTTGAGTTCCATAAATCCACAGATTGGACAGGAATTGTGGCTACAATGGATTATACACAGAGCTCATCCATACTTGATTTGTATCATTTAGGTGAGGGTATTTAGGTGAGGATATTTTTGAGCTGATAAGATTTAGATAATCTATTTTACTTTTAGTTACTGATATAATTGGAATGAGACATTTGGAGATCATGGGATGGGATAAATGGATTTTGTATGTAAAACAAACATATACCTTTGCGGGTCAGAGGCATGCTGTAATCAGCAGAGTAATGGTCAGCCCCAACATTCATATTCTGATGCTCAGAACTGTGAATATGTTGCATTACATGCCAAAGGAAAAGGAAGATTACAGATGAAATTAAGTTTCATAAAGTGATGGCTATAAAATAAGAATATTATGCTGGATTATACAGTTAGGACCAGTGTTATCACAAGCATACTTAAAGGTGGAAGAGGGAGACAAAAGAGGAAGGAGCTAGAATGACAACATGGGAAAGACTGAACCTGACATTGCTGGTTTTGGAGATAGAAGAAGAGAATTGCAAACCAAGGAATGCAGGAAGTCTCTAGAAGATAGAAAGGGCAAGAGAATTTATTCTCCCATCAAGACTTGAGAAAGGAATATAGTCTTGCTAACTAGCTCTTGATTATAGCTTAATAAACATGTGTTGGACTTCTAATATACAGAAATGTAAGACAATATGTTTCTGTTGTTTCAAGCCCGTAAGTTTATGGTTAGTTGTTACAGCAGCAAGATAAAATTTATACACCAAGCTGGGCGCAGTGGTGCATGTCCGTAATCCCAGTGGCTTGGAAGACTGAGGCAGGAGGAAGCCAGACTTAGCAACTTAGTTGAGGCCTTTAAATAACTCAATGAGACCCTATCTCAATATAAAAAATAAAAATAGGCTGGGGATGTAGCACAGTGGTACTACATCCTGAGTTTAATCCCCAGAACCTCTCCCCTAAAATCATACACTGTATGAATACAATAAAAAACTAATAAATCACATGTTTATCTCAATAGACACAAAAAAATTAAAAACATATTCATGATAAAAACTCTCAAAATACTAGAAATAATCAAGGTTGTTTTAAAAGTATAAAAGATACTTATAAAATACCTACAACTAATAACAATCTTAATTTTTTTTTGGTACTGAGGGTTGAATCCAGGGGTGCTCAACCACTGAGCCACATCCCCAGCCCTTTTTTATATTTTAGTTAGAGACAGTGTCTCACTGAGTTGCTTAGTGCCTTGCTAAGATGCTGAGGCTGTCTTTGAACTCATAATCCTCCTGCCTCAGCCTCACAGGCCTCTGGGATTACAGGCATGCACCACCATGCCTGGCAACAATCTTAATTATTTATTAGTGAATGCTTTTACCTCTAAGGACAGGAATTGGATGGAATGTCTACTTTTATTGTCCTTTTTTATTTTTAGTTTTGAGACAGGACCTAAGTTGTTGAGGCTGGCTTTGAACTTGCAATCTTCCTGCCTTAGCTTCCCAAATCACTGGGATTATAGACATGCACCACTGTACCTGGTAACTCTCACCATTTCTATACAGCGCTGTACTTGAGGTTCTAGCCAGTGCAATAAGGCAAACAGAAAGAGGGGAAAAATAGTGGAAATCCAGATTGGAAATAAAATTGTTTTATGCATAGATGATAAAATTATTTACATAGAAACTCCTTAGAAAGTCTCCCAAAATGACTAGACCTAGGAAGTTTAGCAAATTTGCAAAATAAAAGAACATTATGAAAAATTAAATTTAGTTTCTATATACTAACAGTGAAAAATCTGAAATTAGCTGGGCACAGTGGTACACACTTGTGATTTCAGGGATCCAGAGTCTCAACCAGAATGATCTCAAGTTCAAAGCCAGTCTCAACAATTTAAACAGACCCTATCTCAAAATAAAAAATAAAAAGAGCTGGGATGTAACTCAGTGGTAGAGCATCCCTAGGTTCAATCCCCAGTCCCAAAACAAAACAAAACAAAATGAAACCCTGAAACTAAGAAGATAATTCCATGAATAATAATAGCATTAATACTTGAACATAAGTTTAACAAATGAAATACTTTATTTGTACAGTGAAAACTATAGGATATTGCAGAGATAAATGAAATAAAATTTAAATAAGTGGAAAGATTTTTATTTTCATGGATTAGAAGACTCAGTGTGGTCAGATAGCAATCTTCTACAAATTGATCTATGGATCAATATCTAGGTTCAATGCACTGCCTATCAACATCCCAACAGATAATTTTTAGAAACTGACAAATTTTCTATTGGAATACAAGAATATAAAATAGCCAATACAATATTGAAAAAGAAAAACAAAGTACAGGTCTTACATTACCTGATTTTAAAACTTAGCTATAAAAATAGGCTGGGGATGTAGTGATCAAGGCAGTACATATGGATAGGCAGAGATTAAAGGAACAGAATGGAAAATTCAAACATAAATATCTGAGTAGTCAATTGATTTTTGGACAAGGTAAAAAACAATTCAATAAAGAAATGATAATCTTTTCAACAAATAGAATGGGGATATCTGAATATCCATATGAAAACAAAGAAACTTTAACCTTACCTTACATATATGCAAAAAAATCAATAAGCCTTAATACCTTGAGGATATCTCTCTGACTTTTGAATAATGAAAAACTAGCATTGATTATGATAGTTCACAAAAAATCATGAATTTTTCTCTTTTGGTCCTGGGGATTCAACATAGGAGTGCTTAACCACTCAACTACACCCTTTTTATTTCTATTTTTAAATTTAGAGGCAGAGAATTGCTATGTTGCTTAGGGCCTCACTAAGTTGCTGAGGCTGGCTTTGAACTCACAATCCTCCTGCCTCAGCCTCCCAAGCTGCTGGGATTGCAGGTATGCACCACTATGTCTGGCAAAAGCATGGATTTTTAAAGAAACTGGTGATAAATTTCACTTACATTTAAAACTTATTCAATGGTACATTTAGAAAATCAAAAGGCAAGCAAAAGACTGTGAGAAAATATTTGTAATGCTTATATCTGACAAAAGACTTTTATCTAGAGCATATAAAAAAGCTCTGGATAGTGTTACATGAAGATAAAAAATATGGACAAAATATTTGAACATGCACTTTACAATAAATATTGAAATGAGCAATAAGCACATGAAAAGATGTTCAAGACCATCTGATCATCAGGAAACTGCAAATTAAAATCAGCATGATATCGTAACTCACATCCACTGGAATGGGTAAATTTACAAATGACTGGCCCTAGCAAGTGCTGTCAAGGATGTGAGATAGCTCTAAGTCTGACATATTTCTCTTACAACACATCCATTGGAATATTAAAATAAATAACCACTTTCAAAAAATCTGTGGCTTTGCTGGGGGACCATGGTGCATTCCTGTAAACCCAGTGGCTTGGGAAACTGAGGCTTGTGAGTTCAAAGCCAGCCTCGGCAATTTAGCAAGGCCCTGTCTCAAAATAAAAAATAAAAAGGGCTTGGAATGTGGCTCAGTGGTAAAGTTCCTCTGGGTTCAATTCCTAGTACCAAAAATAAAAAAAGAAAAGGAAAAAAGCAGCAATTTTTATAAAGTTAATCATACGTATTATTATGCAACTGAGATACTCCATTTGTAGATATTTATACAGGAGGAATTGTTTCCACAGAGATTATACATGGATGTGTATAGCAGCTTTATTCAAAACTGTTCCAATCTGGAAAAAAAAAAAAAAAAAACAAGTATCCATTAACAGATGAATGGATAAAAAAAATGTGGTGTGCTCATATAAAAGAATACTACTCACCAATTAAAAGGAATCAACAACCTATATAAGCAATGGCAAGGATGAATCTTAAAATTATTATTACATGTAAATGAAGCTAACACATTTATAGGAACATTTATACAAAATTAGTCAAGTCTCCAGTAAAAGAAAACAAAAACAAAACCATTATTTTCCTGGGACCAGCAGTAGAGAGTTCTGACCACAAAAAGACACAAGAAAACTCTTTGAGGTAATGAAAATATTCTATATCTTTGACTGTGTTGGTGGTTGTATATTTGTCCAAACTCGCCAAACTGCACTTTTAGAATTGGTGCATTAACCCACATGTATATATGCCCATTACTATAATAAAATACTGGAGGCTAACTACTTTACAAGGAAAAGAGGTTTATCCAGCTCACAGTTGGAAGCAGTAAGTGCAGATAAGGTGATACCAGCTCTGGCAAGGGCCCTCCTTCACTGCATCATATCATGGGGGATAGCATCATGATGGAGCAAGTGAAAGAGAAGGAAATTACATGGCAAGACAGAGAGCTGGAGAGTGGGAAAGAATCAAGGTTCTCTCTTTTATAACAATTCACTCTCATGGGAACTAACCAGGGTCTCATGAGAACTATCCTATTCTCTTCCAAGGGTGGTGCCCCCAATGACCTAACCACCTCCTACTAGGCTTTCCCTCTTCAAGGTTCCATCACTTCAATATGACCACACTGGGAAATCATGCTTCCAGCACATGAATCCTTAGGGGACAAATCACATTCAAAGCCTAACAATATTTGACCTCAAAAATACAAAAAAAATTCTTACAATTGCTGAAATATAAGGAGGCATATGTTTAAATTGTCCAATACTCTTATGATTACTCCAATCTCACCTCCCATGTTTGTGTCTATTTGAAAGCTGTAGTCAAGACATTTTGAATTTTAACTATAATTACATCAATCAAAAGCTTATGGACAACATCTAAAAAGAAGAGAATCACTTTCTACCCAAAGTCATTGTGGACAATGTACTAGCCCCGGAATCCAGAACTGTGATAAATCAGGGTCTTTGGTTACAAGTAACAGAAAGCCCAAATTAAACTAGCTTAATTAATAAGGAATTTGTTACATCCTTTATTGGAAAAGTCCAGAAGTATATAGATATATTTGATCTAGTGTCTCAGGCAGCAAATACTTAGTTTATCTCCATATCTGTGTCTTTTCCCATGGTGTCAGTGTGATTTTTTTTTATCAGACTCTTCTATTATATTCCTAAAGTGGCTGCCCTGCAGTCCCTGGGGCTATAGGCTTTATCATTCATCCAGCATGGAAGGGGAAGTTTGTTTCCTCCAATATTTTAAACAAAGCTTCTGTGTCTTTAGCCCTTTTTGGTTTGAATTGGATGATGTGTTCAACTCTGACCCAATCTCTGAAGCCAGGGGCATGGAATGTATTGACTGACTTGAGTCAATAATATGTAGACTTTTCAGGTTGTCTTCCTGCACTTAGTAATGTACATTTAAGGTACCTCTGTGTCTTGTTCTGGCTTGATAGCTCTTTTCTTTTTGGCATTGAAAAACATTCCATTGATTGGACATACTCCAGTTTATCCATTTACCTACAGAAGGACATCCTGGTTGCATCAAAGCTTTGGCAATTGTGAATAAAGCTGCTGTAAACATACGCATAGGTCTTTTTGTGGACATACATTTTCAACTCTTGGGTAAATGTCAAGGATCAGGATGGCTGGATCATATGGTAAGAGTATGTTTAGTTTTGTAGGAAACTGACAAACTGCCCTCCAACGTGTTTGGCATTCAATGGTCAATACTTGTAACCCTTTTAAGACATCTGGCCTTGAGTGATTAGAGCCCACCTCCCCCTTTTTTTTTCTTAAAGTACAGGAAATCAGAAGAGCCTGAGAGCTTACATCCCTCCAGGGCAGTGCTTAGCCAATGACTGAGTGCTGTGGGAATATCAAAGTCCAGCTCTGATGTGTAATTTACATACCAGAGCTTCCCTGAAGGATAAGAAAAAGGTTGGGACTTAGCCTGAA
The DNA here is from genome assembly GCF_001458135.2 of Marmota marmota marmota. Taxonomy (NCBI): domain Eukaryota; kingdom Metazoa; phylum Chordata; class Mammalia; order Rodentia; family Sciuridae; genus Marmota; species Marmota marmota. The sequence continues at coordinate 279,241 of NW_026000252.1, forward strand.
ATTCCATCCTGCCCCACCCCCATGCTTCTGTTTTCTAGTTTCCCCATTTAGCTAGAAATACATCTCCGTTCCTGCTTAGAGTTGGGGGAATTGCCATTCTTTCCAACCCACTCTCTTTCTATGCACATAATCCTAGGAATAACTACTACTGAACATCAAACTCTTACAGTATTTAGGAGTTTTGAATATGTTATGACATTTCATCTTTTACAACAGCCTCCTGATGTGGAAATTCTTATTATTATCCCCATTTTATAGGTGAGAAAAATCAAAGTCCAAAAAAGGTAAGTATCAGCAAATGACAGGGCTGGGATTTTAACTCAGGTAACACATGCCCGATTCTGGTGCCCAACTCTCTTCCTCTCCATTTTTACCTACCTCTCAGCAGATTTAAGAATCTGGATTTTCTCCCTTCTTTCCCCTGTGTGTGCATCAGAAAGTTATCAATTAAAATATGTTCCCATTGTATCCTAATATTTGCCCCTGAACTCAAGTGTCTGAATTTCTGCAGGATCCATCTTTGATGTTTGCTTTGGGATTTCTATATATAGTTTGTCTTATAATATGTTACTTCTGGAACTTCTAGGAAAAAAAGAAAGGGAAGATGAGGATTTTGTTGATGTTATTGTTGTTTTGTGGTATTGGAGATTGAACCCAGGGACATAGTATCACTGAGCTACACCCCCGGCCCTTTTTGTTGTTTTATTTATTTTATTTTTTTTTAACACAGAACTGTTTGTTTTTTTATTTACTGGGAGAAGTCTCAGACATAAAATAGCATTAATCATTATTATTGATACAGAAAACCATGCATCAATTGTCACTTTTTTTTCTTTTTTTTTTATGGTTCTAGGGATTGAACTCATGGCCTTGTGCATGCTAGTAAACACTCTACTTTTGAGTTACCATCCCAGTCCCTTTTTTTAGGCATTTAGCTAACAATTTTTATGTATTATTTTATTTTGATACAGGGCCTAACTAAGTTGTTGAGACCAAAGTCACTCTATTTAGTGTTTAAGTTGTTGAGGCTGGCCTCAAACTGGTGATCCTCCCACCTCAGACTCCAAAGTCACTGGGATTATAGGTATGTGCCACTGTGCCTGGCAAAAGACATGTTTTTATTGAGTGTTCACTATGTGCTAGGTATTCTTCTGATCAGTTAATCAATGCATTTCAATTCCACACAAACCTATGATGTGGCTACTATTTTTATCAGATATGGAATGAAGACAGTTTTGCAGACAGAGAAACCAAAGTTCAGGAAGGTCTTACCCAAAGGTCAGCTAACCAATAACTAGCAAACCTAGATTTGGGTCCTGTTGATTCCAGAATTTGTCTTTGTTCTTTCCCAATTAACCAAGTATCCAATTTGACTTGGCAACTGAGCAAACGTGTTGCCTCTCTCCTTACTGACACACTATTATTCAAGAGGGTATTTGCTTAATTGAGGTACATATTTGTTTTGCACCAGGTGCTGGGTCTGATCTTTGCAAATGGTGCTATTTGCCCAAAGGTATTTGAAAAGATTGGAAAGAAGCTATGAGACCAAAGTCACTCTGCACAGTGTCTCTTCTCCCTGCACAGCCAGTTCTGCATTATACATCTAACCCTTTTTGGAAGGTTCTTAGGAGGAAGAAGGATGACAAGGGAGGTGGGTGACCAAGGAGGGCACAATTCTTCCAGGCTGAAGTTCTTATTCTGCAGGATTTTATGTAAGAAGCACCAAGATCTTTGGGGTGTCTATTGTGTGCCCACCTTCCTTATATGCTGTATATCCATCATTCATTCATCAATACCTGTTGAGTCCTGTCAATGTGAAGCATTATTGTAGACACTGAGAATGTAGCATTGAACAAAAAAGGCAAAATTCTTGCTGTTCTAGAGCTTACATTATAGCAGAGACCACAGAAAATTCTGCTTTTCTTCCTGTACATCTAGCCTAACTCCAACCTCTGTGTCTTTGTTTTCTTTCTGTTTAATATATTGGTGTTCCAAGTGAGAATTCACTTGCAAAGAGGACCCTGCCACCTAGAAAATATTGAAGCTTGATATAGAATACTCTAAACAAATGAGATCATTCGATCTAAAATGAATCCGTAATTTAAACATATTCCTTTGGATCCTTAAAAATTCTATTTTGTAACCAGGCATAGTGTAACCTGGTGACTTGGGAGGCTGAAGCAGGAGATCACAAATTTAAGGCCAGCCTCAGCAATTTAGTGAAACTCTGTTTCAAAATAAAACACTAAAAAGGCTGGGGATGTAGCTCAGTGATAGAGTGCCCTATCAACCCTCAGTATGATAAAAAAAAAAAAAACCCTGAGTAGTGTGGATTCATAACATGGGTTTTGGCTGGGCTACCCACAGGATCATTAGTCCTGGAATCCCTGGGTTTAGACCATGCCAGGGAGGGCCTGCAGTTGAAGGAAGGCAGTCTAGCCTCCTTTCAGATTCCAGGGATTAGATTTCAATCACCTATGAAAGGAAAAGAAAGAAATTTATTAGTTCCTTTCTGCCTTTGAAAATTTCCTGTGGTCCCTGCAAAGGTGGTCCAGGTTCACAGACATTCAATGGGACTCTTTAGGAGAAAGGGCCTGGGGGCACCTCATGTTACTGAGAGAGCCAAATAGTACATGTCCAGTTGACTGTGCCAAGATTTCAGCTTAGAAGCATGATGCACAGTATATTCTATCTTATTTGGCCCCAAACTCTGGCTTCCTCCATTACCAATCTCCAAGTCAGTATACAGCTGGAATATTTAGCCAGTCATGGATGCCCTCAATTGGCAAAACATAGCCAGGTCTTTGAGAGCGCATGCAGTGAAATCCACCAGATGGTGATGTTTCCAAACAAGGTGATGTGGAGCATGACTTTGAGCTGCCTGGGAGGTCTGAAGTGTTTACTGATGCTAAACTAAAAGAACGCTTCTGATGTTGCTCAAAAGTCAAAGGGCACCTCTAAAAGCCAAGAAGATGATGGGTCTATGCAGAGGAAAAGAACAATTTGGGGCAGGCTGCTTGGAGCCAGGAATCAATCATTTACTCTCTAGACAAGGAACCCTTTGGCCTGCTGAGGACTAAACCCACACTCCCCTAGGGCCCCCAGTACTTTATGCCTTTGAAAAAGAGATACATGACTAAAAATTAAGGCTGATGTCAGAGATTTCAGCCAGAAAGCAAGTTCCAGTGTCTGCCCTAAGATCAGCCCAAATGAGGCCCCATGTCCCACATGATCTGTATCAGTGGTTGGCAAACTTTCAGAAAGGGCAGGCCACATCTTTATTTAGCCCCTCTAATTTAAGGTTGTACTTGCCAGGAATACATTTGAGCAGTTGAGGTCTCTTGACTCAACCCTTCACATACGTTCAGCAAATATGATTTCTTAAATATTCCAGGACTGTTTTTTAAAATTCAACTGCAAAAGCTATTGGGCCAATTTTGTGCAATCCCTGCCTTGATCCTCCCCTGCCAGAATATCCTCACGGATCCTTTGACCTGCCTTGAAAAAATGTATCCCCCCCCTGGCCTGTGCAACTCTGCCCTATAATTTTCCTGGGGATTGGAGGATTTTTCCAAAGGCCAAGTCACTGGTATACTCTCTTCCTTGGCCTTCAAGGCCCTTGTCTATCAGTTGTTAACATCCTTGTCTATCAGGAAGGAGCACATGCAGTCCTTCCTGTAGGCATCTTTAATTTCTACAATGTTGTCCATCAGGCTGAGCAGCTCAGCCCAGCCAGAGACCACCAAAATACCTGGGTTCTCTTATCCTCCTTATCTTTGCCTTACTCCTCTTCCCAAGGCTAATTTAGTCATTCTTCATGCCACTGCTTAAATGTCACTGTTGCATATATGTCTAGTCTGATTCCTGGACTAGAATAGCTTTGCCTCATGCAAGCTCAGAAGCCCCTTTGTAGCACTATTCCAGCTCTACATGAAAAGTTGTTTAAGGGCTGGGGCTGTAGCTCAGGGTTACTGTGCTTTCCTGGCATGCATGAGGCCCTGGGTTCCATCCTCAGCACCACATAAAAAAATGAAAAAATTGAAAGTTGCTTAAATATCTTTTAATATCTGTTCTTTATACTAATGGACTACAAGATTCAGGAGAACGGAAATGTCTACTTTGTTCTCCATTAAATTCTTAATAATTATATGATTTGCTAATAATATGCACTTATATGTGTCAGGCATTATTGTATGTGTTTATGATGTGTATCAATTCATGTAATCCTTCACAACGGTCTACAGAGAAGTGCATTATTATTGTTACTCAGTGAGAGGTGAGGAAATGAAAGCATAGAGAGTTTAAGTAGCTTGCCTAAGGTCACAGAACTAGGATAGGGTAGAAGTAGGATTTGAACTCAAGAAATAGGTCTTCAACTGGGCATGGTGTTGCACTTCTGTAATCCCAGTGGCTAGGGAGGCTGAGAGAGGAAGATTGCAAGTTCAAGGCCAGCAATAGCAACTTAGGGAGGCCCTGGTTTAAAATAAAAAACAAAAAGGGCTGGAGATGTGGGTCAGTGGTAAAGCAACCCTAGGTTCAATCCCTGGAGAGGGGGGAGAGAAAAAAATAAAATTGGGCCCAGATCGTTGGTGCACACCTATAATCACAGCTCTGGTGACTGAGGCAGGAGGATTGTGAGTTCAAAGCCAGCCTCAGCAATGGCAAGGCGCTAAGCAACTCAGTGAGACCCTGTCTCTAAATAAAATACAAAATAGGGCTGGGCATGTGGCTCAGTGGTCAAGTGCCCCTGGGTTCAATCCCCAGTACCAACTAATAATAATAAATAAAATACAAAATAGGGCTGGGCATGTGGCTCAGTGGTCAAGTGCCCCTGGGTTCAATCCCCAGTACCAACTAATAATAATAATTTTTTTATTTTTTTATTTTTTTATTTTTTAGTTATCGGCGGACACAACATCTTTGTTTGTATGTGGTGCTGAGGATCGAACCCGGGCCGCACGCACGCCAGGCGATTGCGCTACCGCTTGAGCCACATCCCCAGCCCCAGATAATAATAATAATTTATTTCATTATCTGTTATCTGCTTATTATTATTATTATTATAAAATAAACAAATTAATTAAATTTTAAAAATTGGTTTTCAGAGTCCATGGTCCTAATAACTACTTTCCCTGGGACTGACATGTGAATGGAAGTAAATGAAAAGAAATGATCACCTCTAACATATTCCCCAGTTGTGATCAGAAGCACTGTTCTTCTTGAACCCCAGAAATGGTCTATTTGTGTTAGAACCTGGAATCCACAGGAAGGTAAGTACATATTTATCAGCAATCTCATTTCAGAGGAGTCCACTAAGTAGGAATTCCTCTGCCAGGCTAGAGAGTGAATACCTTAGGATTCCGTTCCTTTATATTACACACCAACATCCCTAAAAGTCAAACAGGGATTAAGGTAAGGCCTCATCTATAAGACAAGCCACAAAAGGCTGAGCTATGCTAGATTATTTGGGATCAGGTTCATTTACTAGCAACGGAAAGCCCCCAAATAACAGAAGTTTGTTTCTCTTTCATGTTCAATAATCACTAAAGCCATTAGTCCACGACTAGGCATGGTGGTTATAGCAACAGGGGCTATGAATGAAAATGTAAACCAGGAGGAAGGACGTAAATGAGTGGAGCTCAAGGGCAGAGGTCTAAGCTAGACATACAGAATGGAAGTCATCATCACAGAGGTAGTAAGTAGTGCTGGAGACCACATTCCCTCTTTTGTTGCTTTGTCATATATAGCTTTCATACTTAAAGTCACCCATAATTCACAATGACATTGAGACCTTCAGTCTTTTCCTTCTCTTTTGGCCAGCAGGAACGAGGAAGGGATGGCATGCCCCTTGACCTTTAAGGACACTTCCCAGAAGTTACACACATCACTTTTGTTTATAACCCATTGGTCAGAACTGAATCACAGGATCAAATGTGTCTGAAGGGATGTTAGGAATTATAGTCTTTATTCAAGGCACACCTGGTCATGTGCCTAGCTTAAAATTTCAGTTTTACTAAGGAATAAGGGGTGATTGGATATTGTGCACAAACTAGTGGTCTCGACCATAAATATAATAGATTCTATACAAGGAAAACACCAAAATGTCTAAAAGAGCAAAAGACATCTCTTTAAGGAAATAAAGGTAAAATTCCCCAGAGGAGTGAATGTTCCAAATGGACTTTGAAGCATGGAAAGAATTTTGCTGGGGCAGATCATTTTAGATAGGAGGATTAGTGAGAACAATGCCATGGCAATCGAAATGAGCAGAATCAGTTGTTGTTTGACTGAAGCTTAAGGTCCAAGCTGGGGAGCAGCGGAAGGTAAGGTTGTAATGGAAGGTTGAAGTCATTTGGGGAAAGATTTGAATGTCAGAACAAAGAGTACTTAATTTGCTGGTCAAGGAGTAACTAAACGCTTTGATGCAGAAAGTAATACAGTTTGAAAATTTCTACAGCACTAGTGTTACAACATGAACAAGGAGTGGATGGGATCAGATTTTTTAAAAATAGCAAGATATGTAGTTTGGAATAGAAGCAGAGACACAGAGAGGCTATTGTAATATGCAAGTGGTAACATGGACCTGAATCAAGCAATGATAGCAGAGATGGGGAGAAAGAAACAAATACAAGACACATTGGAAAGATGGAATTTATTGGAATTTTATTGTGTAGTGGGACATAAGTAAGCTCATCTTGAGGTTTCAAATCTAAGTCTCTGGAAGAAAATTGGACTATTCATCAAAATAGGGAATACAATGGGCTGGGGATGTGGCTCAAGCGGTAGCGCGCTCACCTGCCAAGTGTGCGGCCCGGGTTCGATCCTCAGCACCACATACAAACAAAGATGTTGTGTCCGCCGAAAACTAAAAAATAAATATTGAAAAAAAAAATAGGGAATACAAGAAAAGAAGATAAGTGGGAGATGGGGTATAGAAGGGAGATGGAAAGCTCAGTTTGAGGTACATTACATTTTTTTCTTTTTAATTTTGAGACAGGGTCTTGCTAAGTTGCTGAGGCTGGCCTCAAACTTGCAATCTTCTTGCCTCACCCTCCTGAGTTGCTGGCATTATGGGCATGTGATATCACATTTGGTCTGAGGTATACTGAATTTGAAGCACCTTTGTGCTATCTAGATAAATATATGTATCAGAGAGTCAAATCTGAGTACACGGAGCCCAGGACAGAGGGCTGGACTGCAGATACACACTTGAGAGCCTTTCTCATAGAAGCATTAACAGAGGCCCTGGGAGGAATGAAACTTCAGAATTTGAAATTATAAAGAAAGAAGAGACTAAGTCATTATCATGAGCATTCCAAAATAGGACAGAGCTTCAAGAATGAAGGGAAGGAAGGTCAATGTCAACTGCTTTAGAGAGCTCAAGGAGGATGAAGACAATGAAAGGAATTCCAGGGTAACAAGTGAAACTGTCCTGAGCTCTCTTGGGTTGTGGGAAGTGTTGGGCTAACAAAGCAAAGCAAGGAAAAAGAAGAAAGACCCAGATTGCAAGGCAGAAACTGTGAGCAAATGATAAGGAAATTGAGGGGCTGGTTGTAGAGTGTTTGGCCTGCAAGTGGGGTGGGCATCAAATACACTCACATGTAAGAAACCATGGGGCATCCAAACTACAAGGTCCCTAGAAACTTCATCTAATCCCTAACTGAATTGTACTAAGAACAAAATCTATTTTCCTCAGAGAGAAATCTAAACATTGCTGCTCTTGAGTGTTACTAACCAAGGGACCAGGATTCCTTGGCCCCAGAGGAACTCATGTGAATAGTACTTGCAAACTTCTCCTCAATCCCATTTACCAATACAGAAAATATTTCCAAAGATTCAAAGTCTGACACCAGAGAAGTAATTATCAGTCTTCCTTGAGGAGATACAATATTCCCTCTGGGGATACTGATAAAGAACCATGTTCCAGTCACAGAAAACAGCATCTGGAATCCCAAGGCAAACAGACATTTTGGTGCTTGGTAGGCCTTGAAAACTAGAAAATAGGTTCACTGACTTCTTTGATTTACCACAGCCTCACTCTGATTAATTCTCAAATATCAAAGATGCAGTCAAGGATGGAGACTTTCATGAATTTCCAGAAAGTACTTTCAGCTAGTTCATGATGGAGGACCTAAAGACCAGGTGACCTTTGTTCTTTACACATAGTCCTTTCTCAATACTTCCAAAGAATTGGTCTTCAAGGCCCAGAAGACTGTTCGAAAAGGCTACAGGAGGAAAGAAACATCACACATGTGGAATAAACAATGTAATTTTCAAAAAAATTAAAAAGTACTCTACTTGTTTTTAAATTTAGATAGAGGAAAACCACTATTCAATAGATTTCAACAAAAACAGAAAATATATTGTAGGTCACCTCAAATAGAAGCTGTCACCAGAAAGCAATAGCTCCCTATTTCCCTTCACCTCAGCCCCTGGTTACCAACCTACTTTCTGTTTCTAAGACTTTGCTTATACTACATATGTCACATAAATGGCATTATATAACATGTGGTCTTTAGCACCTGGCTTCTTTCACTTAGTGAAATACTTCCAAAATTTAGATGAGGAGAAAGAAATGAAATGGAGCACAGGAGCTGGGGATAACAGAATAAAGGACAGGACCAGCAAGATGATGGGGAGATGGAAGTAAACTGATGGAGACAGAAATTTTTGTTTTGGGGGGGGTACCAGGAATTGAACCCAGGGGCGCTTAACCACTGAGCCACATCCCCAGCCCTTTTTGTATTTTATTTAGAGACAGAGTCTCACTGAGTTGATTAGCACCTTGCCATTGCTGAGGCTGGCTTTGAACTCGTGATCCTCCTGCCTCAGCCTCCCCAGCCACTGGAATTCTAGGTGTGTGCCATGGCACCAGGCTAGAGACAGAAACTTTAAAAGATGGATAGAGAAAGGGAAAGAGGAGACTGGAAGAATTCCATCTTGGAGTTATGGGAGGGTGTAGGTCTAAAGGGAGGGTGGCTAAATAAGATAAAACACTAGTTCCCAACAGCAATGATGCAGCAGAGTAGTTACTTGACCTCTGAAACGTTTGCTAACTCTGCAACATCCTAGCCACCATCATTTTCCCCGTGGGAACATACTTGTATATTTATTTTCAAACTGAAAGTTTATTTTTGAAATAAAAGTTTATTTACCTGTGGCATTCTGAAGGGTTTACATATTTATGAAGGAATGTCTTGGTTTATAGAATTGTCCCTAGAATCTTAGAGTTGGCAATTTTGTAGCTTTAACCTCAAGCTATTCATTTCTGAAAAGCTTATTTCCTAAAGCAACAAGATACCGCTTCACACCTATCAGAATGGGTTAAGCCCCAAACACTGATAAATCCCAAACCTGACAAGAATGTGGAACAACAGGAAGCCTCTTCATTGCTGGTTGGAAGGCAAAATGGTGCAGACACTTTAAAAGATAGTTTGGCAGTTTCTTTAAAAAAGCTAAATATATTCTTACCCTACAGTCCAGCAATCACACTCCTTGGTATTTGCTCCAATGAGTTGAAAAATTATGTCCACATAAAAACCTACTCACAAATGTTTACAGCAGCTTTATTTATATTTGCTGATACTTGTGAGCAACCAATGTCCTTCAAAAGGAAAACACATAGATAAATCTCAGTGTGTTGATAAAATGGAATATTATTTATCAATAAAAAGAATTTTCAAGCCACAAGAAGATGTGAATGATCTCTGAATGCCTATTGCTAAATGAAAGAAGCCAATCAGAAAAGGTCACATATCATATGCTTCCAATTATATGGCATTATGGTAAAAGAAAAACTTTGGAGACAATAAAAAAGATCAGTGGTTGCCAGTGGTCCTGGGAGAGGAAGGGGAAGCACAAGGGATTTTTAGGGCAATAAAACTCTTTTGTATTGTACATAGTGGTCGATGCATGACATTATGTATTTATCAACCCCCACAGAACTGTATAACACAGAGTGAACCCTAATGGAAACTATGGGCTCTGGTTAATAATAATGTATCAATATGGATTCAGCAATTATAACATGGTTACCACATTAATGCAAAATATAACAATAAGAGAGACTGTGGCAAGTGAAAATGTAGGAGTATAGGGAGAGTGGTTGTGGGGATTCCTGTACTTTATGCTCCATTTTTTCTGTACATCTAAAGCCTTGGGCATGGGAGGGCCTTGTGCATGGGAGGCAAGCACTCTACCAACTGAGCTACATCCCCAGACCCCCATGATTTAAAATTATCTCAAATCAGTTTTAATCCCTAATATAATGGAAAAGTGTAAGTAGTTTTATATTGTATTGTTTAGGGAGTACTGCCAAGACATAAAGTGTACAACTTCAGGAAGATGTAATTGGATTTTTAAAATTTTTGTTTTTATTTTCAATTTGCAGCAGGTTAAAACCATGGATATTAGGGCCAAGTATGGTGGTACATGCCTATAATTCCAGTGGCTTGGGAAGCTGAAGAAGGAGAATCACAAGTTCAAAGCCAGCTTTAGCAATTTAGTGAGGCCTTAAGTACATTAGTGAGACCTGTCTCAAAATAAAAAATAAAAAGGGCTGAGGATGTGACTCAGTGGTTCAGAGCCCCTGGGTTCAATCCCTTGTACCCCCAAAATAATAATAGGTATTAAACCTGTAGATACAAGGATACAGGGGAACAATATTACCACAACATTTCTGGATTTAAAAAACAGAGATGTACAGACTTCTTTGCCTCTTGTGGCTTCTGATGGTAGCTTTCAATCTTTGGTATTCCTTGACTTTAAGCCATATCACCCCAATCTCAGTTTCTGCTTGACATTGTCCCTGTGTGTCTTTGTCTGTGTCTCCTAAGAGCAGTTGCATTGGATTAAGGACATGACCTCATCCTAATTCATTTCTGCAATAACTCTATTTCCAAATAAAGACATGTGCTAAGGTATGGGGCAGGGGGATTAGCATTTTAGTATCTCTTTTTTGGGGGGATACAATTCAACTATCAGATGAATGAATTCAGTTATAGACATGTTTTGGCCTTTGGCCTGAAGCAACACCTTCTTACAAATGACACCTACTTAGAATAGCCTTGTTTTGGAAACAAGGGTTTATTTACTCATGGAATTCATAAAGTGTTGTGTATTCCTGGGGGGGATATCCTCAGATTGTAGATCTCTCCTTTGGAATCTTAATGGTGTCAGACTTTTGCCTTTACACCTTCCCTGTGACTATCCTAGGAAAAGCTCACAGTGGCCTTCTAATTATTGTGTCCAATTGATGTTTTTAGCACTTCACAGTGCCATTGACAGAGCTGACCACTCCCAGTATCTCAAAAATCTTCCCTTTCTTGACATAGGAGACATAACCTCTGCTACCTTCTCCAGTGTCAATGACCTTTCTTCCTCAGACCATCCTTTAAGCAATGGAAAATTTTCTGGCTCTCTCTTTGGCCTTCAGATCTTGTTTGACATCATTGTAGGTGATCCTATTTACTCTCATGGCCTTGGTTTTATGTTAATGATTTCCACGTCCATATCTCCAGCCTTGTATTTTTTTTTTTTTTTTCGAGCTTTAGTCCTTTGCAGACTGGTGAATCCAGGGGCTGATAGGACATCTCTACTAGAGTAATTTGTGGGCCTTTCAAATTTAATACATCCCCCCAAAATTTCATTTATTAACTTCATTGCTTACCTCAGTGAAATCACCATTGATACCCTTCACACCCAGTCTGTAGTTCTGCCTTTTTTTAAAAAAAATTGTTCACTCATTTATTCAATTATTTTTATGTGTGTGCCTGTGAAAGAGCATTAGTACTCTGATATATTTGTGTGGGTATTTGTTTTTTGGTACTGGGGATTGAACTCAGAGGCACTTTATCACTAAGCTACATCCCCAGCCCCTGTTTATTTATTTATTTGGTACCTGGGATTGAATCCAGGGGTGCTTGACCACTGAGAAACATCTCCAGTCTGTTTTTATATTTTATTTAAAGACAGAGTCTTGCTGAGTTGCTGAGGCTTGCTTTGAGCTTGTGATCCTCCTGCCTCAGCCTCCTAAGCAACTGGGATTGCAGGCATGCACCTCCACTCCCAGTCCATTCTCCCTCTCTCAACTGGTCTTTACTTCTCCTGGTACTCACTACCTTTACCCCAATTCAAGCCGTTCTTATATTTTCCAGGACCATTTTAATGGCTTTCTGAATGGTTTGCCTCCCACTCCAGATGATACTTCAGCTGGCACTCACATGAAACTGGTTGTATTGGTGGCTCTCCACCACATCAGAATGAAGTTTGTTTCCCTTGGTGAGGCATTCAGAAGTTGGCCTTTTGTACTTTGAGCCTCATCTTTTGGTCTGCTCCACCTGCTCCCCAAAGTTTCAGTCATATCAAACTACTTGTAGGATCTCACTGTGCATTATGGCTGTATAAGTTTACTTGAACTTTTCTCTGTCTGGAATGTTCCCCCATCTCTACCATGAAGTCTTTAGAAAAAGCTTTGGGCTAGACCTCTTGTCTAAAGAGATAAGAAAGTTGGGTCTATGTGACAGCTTTCTCTGGGGGAACTTCCAATAGGCACACTGCTGGTCATTTGCCCCCTTTGCTTCTGGGCTCTGGAGCACCATGGCATAGTGACCCTGGATCTCTGCCAGGAGCTTCAGGGCAAAGACAACTTTTGTGGTTGGTGGACTCTTCCGGATGTATGTCAGTTCCGGGTAAGGCTTTGAGGCTGCCAAGTTTTCAGACTGGATCTCCTGCTGGCAGGCGGACAGTTTCTCCATGCCCTAGGTGCCAGCATTGTGAAGGTTTCTGCCAGGGGTTCCATTTCCCCATAGTTGCACAGACAGCTAGATCTTCCCTGTCTTAGGGCCTGCCTCAAAAGCAGATGGGTGAAAGGGACTGTTCTAATCCCTTTGGCTTCTAGGCATGGGACTCAATCCATAAATGATCTGTTTCTCTGTTATAGAATATCCTGCCCCCCCTCCATTTATGCAATCAGCCAATATTTACTGGTGGAGAACTGTATGTCAAGACCTGTACTAAATCCTGAGAGCCCCAGAATGCATAAAACAAGCCAAAAGAAATACTGCTTTTTTTTTCCAGCCTACAGAAGAAAATGGGAGACAGGCATTATACAGAAAGATCTACAAATATTTAACAATAATGATGAAAGGGAAAAGTGCCATAAAGGAAAGGTACAAGGTTCTCTGAATGAACCAGTCTTTCTTTTACCAGGCTGATTTGTGGGAGAAATGAAATTCTTCAAATGAGCACAAAGCAACTGCTTTTCTTGAGGTTTTAAGTTTTTCTTCTCTATTTGTATGAGTTGTTCATATATAAATGCTATTAACCCCTTGTTTATCATATTTGTTATGATTACTTTCCAAATTTTAAAAATCTAGTCAAATATATATATATTTTTTTGTACCAGGAATTGATCCCAGGGGCACTTAACCACTGAGCCACATCCCCAGCACTTTTTTATATTTTATTAGAGACAAGGCCTTGCTAAGTTGCTGAGGCTGGCTTTGAACTACTGATCCTCCTGCCTCAGCCTTCCAAGTCACTGGGATTAAGGCATGTGCCATGGCACTCAGCTAAATCTAGTCAAATCTAAACATCAGCTACATCTGAAAATTACAGGCAAGTTGCATACAGGATGTCCCCAACTTGAGTTGATCTAATATTTCCTTATGATTAGGGGGTATCTGCTGGCCTTCTCCACTACAGTTACTCTTTTCCCCTTTGCTTATTATTTTGTAGATTTCTTCTCTACCCTGCTTGGCCTCCAATGCCCCAAACCAGGTTGCTGTTCCATGGATGCCTTCCTCATCCCTGAATGGGCAGCCTCATTACCCTCTTTGGGTTCTGACACCCCATGTAGGACCTCTCTTATGTGTGGACACCCTGCCCACACTGCAGACTGAAACCCCTGTACCTGCTTGGCATCTAACTCTATATACTACCGTGCTGGGAGTCTGATGACCCCTTTCTTTGAGAGCCCTTGCTCGTTCCTCCAAGCCACCATGCTCCTGACCATTTACTGACTTGGGGACTGAATTGTTCAGGAAGAGGAAGCAGAAGAGTTATACCCATTTTAAAAGCTCTACTCACCCTGCTACCTCCAGAGCCTGGGGCCTCCGTGCCTTTCACAGGGATTACCTGGATTAGCACAAAATGTTCCACCTTTTTCAAGAATCCCTTTAAATGTTCTCTCTCTCTCTCTCTCTCTCTCTCTCTGAAGCATTTTCTCAGCCCATCCACATGACCTAGACTTGACTGGTGGCAGTGGGTATAAAGAGAAGTTGATGGCTATAGAATGCGTGATGAAGGCAAAATTGACAAGACCAGCTGATCAGTTGTATATGAGAGCAAAAAAGAAAAATCAAAAATGACTCAGGTGTTGACTTCAGTAACTGAGTGGTTCCAATAACAGAGATGTGGAAGATTGGAGAAGAGACCTACTGGAGTGAAAGGAGGAAGTCAAGAGTTCTAAATTTTGACTTCTATTTGGTATCCAAGTGGAAATGTTAAGTCAGCAACTGGATATAGATCTTTTAAATTTGCTGTATTTTAAAATTCCTATCATATTTGCCATGCTAATACTCAATTCTGGATAAGTAAAGTTATGTTTTTATTTTTCTGTTCCTTTTACGGGTTTATAACCTAGAATTCAAAGATGGGCTGTGTAAATGTTTCAAATTTATATGAAAATTTTCCATATACATATGTATGTGTTTTATCTGAATAGACAATACACTGTGTTAAGCATTTAATTTTTTGGTGGTGCTAGGGATTGAACCCAGGGCCTTGTGCCTGCTAGGCAGGCACTTTACTACTGAGCTATATCCTCAGCCCCCAACAATGCACTGTATTTATCACATTCCAAAAAGGATCCCAGACTTAAAAAAAAAATTTTTGAGAACTATTGCATTCAATGGTACTGGCAAATATTAAAAACAAACAATAAAGATTAGTCCCACTGTAAATTCATGTTAATTAAGCTCAGCTAGTTCCTTAGTCTTCTTTAGTGCTTTTTAAAAGATACCTTTATTCTATTTATTTTTTTTAATGTGGTGCTGAGGATCAAACCCAGTGCCTCACACATGCAATGCAAGCACTCTACCACTGAGCCACAATCTCAGCCACTTAGTGATACTTTTTACTCTTTTACCCCTATTTATAGTTCAGGAGTTAAAATTTAAGAGCAAAAATACCTATAAAACTCAGTGGCTGGGAGGCTGAGGCAAGAGGGCCACGAGTTAAAAGCCAGCCTCATCCATTTGCAACTTAGCAAGACCCTATCTCAAAGTAAAAAATAAAAAAAGGGCTGGGATGTGGCTTGGTTAAGTGCCCCATGGGTTCAATCTCTGATACCAAAAAAAAAAAAAAAAAGGAAAACAAAGCAGAACCCTACAGAAAAAGTACCTTTAACTTTCAAATGCTTCCAGAGACCTATTAGATATTCTGCTTGGTGGGTGGAACAGAAAGAACATATAGTCAAAAGACTCTGCCTAAGACTAAGTAGTGTGTGTTTGGGAAAGTCATCTAACCATTTTTAAGTCTCTGTTTTCTCATCTGTAAATAAAGACAATAATATCTTACAAAGTAGTAGGGGTGTTTTTGTTTGTTCATTTTGTTTTGTTTTGTTACTGGAATTTGAACCCAAGGCCTCACAGACATGCTAGGCAAGTACTCTACCAGTGAGCTACTTTCCTAGTCCAAACAAGGTTTTTAATGGCATAACTGCAACTAATATGTATGAAAGCATTTTGTGCATATTTAAGCTATAGACAACATGCTGAAAATGAAAAGTGAATCAGGCACCATGGCACAGGTCTGAAACCCCAGCAACTTGGGAGACTGAGGCAGGAGGATCACAAGTACAAGGCCAGCCTCAGCAACTTAATGATACCCCATCTCAAAAAGAGAAAATAAAAAGGGCTAGGGATGTGGCTTAGTGGTTAAGCACCCCTGGGTTCAATTTCCAGTACAAAAAANTTCTTTCTTTCTTTCTTTCTTTCTTTCTTTCTTTCTTTCTTTCTTTCTTTCTTTCTTTCTTTCTTTCTTTCTTTCTTTCTTTCTTCTTATTTTTTTTGATACTGGTATTGAACCCATGGGTGCTTAACCACTGAGCCACAACCCCAGCCCTTTTTATTTTTTATTTTGAGACAGGATCTCACTAAGGTGCTAAGGGTCCCACTAAGTTGCTAAGGTGGGCTTTGAAGTCATGATCCTTCTGCCTCAGTTTCCTAAACCACTGGGTACCTCTGATTTTTTCCTAACGATAAAGATAAAATTTCTCAACAGGGATACCACATCCTACTCTGCCAAGCTTCCCTTGGGTACTTACTTTGGACATCTGAACTAGTACAGTTTTCTATATTACCTCACTTTTTCCTACTCTTGAACCTTTGTGAATATTCTCACCTTTTGGAATTTCCTACCTCTGTCCTTGCAGGTTCAAGTTCCCATGTCCTTGAAGGCCTAGTTTAAGTGATACTTCATTCAATAAGTCTCCCCAAAATGCCCCCAAAGAGTAGTACTTTCTGGCTTTTAGAAACCTCATTATACATTATCTTTGTCTCACCACTCACTTATTTAATTTATTAGTATGTCTAGGATGTATCTGTCTGCCTCAACTGTAAGATAGTTGAGGTTTAACCACAAATTCCTAACTGGCTCAAACAAGAAAGCAGAGGACCTGGGTGATACTTAAAGGTATTGATTGGGGCAGAGGATGGTTGTACAGACATGAAAGGTAAGGGCTTAGAGACACACATTTCTCTTATTACTGAAATGGAATAGACTCATTCCAACGTGTGAATTTAGATTGGGGAAGTTTAGCCAGAAGGATAAGAGTTGTCATAGAATTGAAAAATGAAATCAAGATCCTTAGCAAGGGACTCTATCTAACAAGGGTGTTAGAGAGGTGTATTGAGCATATACTTCTGTGTGTGTATATGTGGGTATACATGTACACATGCATGCTTTTTTAAAAAGTATTTTTTTAGTTGTTGTTGGACATAATACCTTTATTTTATTTATTTTTATGTGGTGCTGAGTATTAAACCCAGGGCCTTGAACGTGCTAGGTGAGTGCTTTACCACTGAGCCACAACTCCAGCCTCATGCTTATTTTTTACATGAATGATTGATAACATATGTATGAGGCTAACATATATGGAAGAGGATGAATGTGTAGTTCTGTGCAAACAGACATGTATGCAACCTTGGTCTGGTTATGAATATATTCAACATGGTTATGTATGTGTGAGATTTGCTGGGAGGGAGGGTCTCTGCATGAGCCTAAATTGTGTCAGCTGCTGGTATTCACACATGCCTGGGCATGGCTTGGAAACTGGTGGGGCAGGCTTTTGGGAGATCATTTATCCTAGGGAAAGAAGAGGCAGGTATATAAACTTGGCCCAGGAAGAAAGCTTTAGTCACTAGAGGGGAGAGGCATGGTAGAGTAGAGCATAGTGGCTGTCACTTGAATTTGTCTCCCCTGTGGATTCAATATCTGAGCCTGATGGGCATGAAAGAAGTTGTGGTCAATGAAATTGAAAAGGCTGTTTTATAAAAAATATTCTGTCATTAAAGCTCATGCATAACTGCTATGGGTCTCCACCTATTCATTCATTCTTTCAGTCAACAAATATTTATCAAATACCTGCTCTGTACCAGATTGTGTGCTAGGTTTTGGGGTATCAGAGTGAACAAAATGGCAGAGGTTTCATTTGATTATAACCTAAAAGAAGGAGGCCTTTTCTGCCTCATCATACCAAATACCATCTACTTTAATTTTATACGCTGAGTCACAGTTAGTCTATACTGTATCTTTGTACAAATTAGTAAAGGACACCAATTCTAGGTATCTCCAAAGCTTTGTGAGGGGCCAATGACCTCACTAGGATGGTGAATTAGAAATTAGTCTTCACCCTCTCCTCTAGGACACATAAAATGCTATGGGTACACAGCATGGCAGGAAACACAGGCTGGATTTTAGACTTCGCTTTGTCCTCTTAGTTAACCATCTCTTGTTCAGTGTTCAAGCTGCACCACTGTCCACAGTGACCTTGCTGCAAGGATCCAAGGTGTCAACAATTGTTCTGTCACAGCAGTTATGTCCATTGCTCCTTTTGGTGGTATCCAGGAAAAGTTACTTTCAGAGAAACTATTATCCACAAAGAAGTATCAGTGGTCTCTAGTGTGAATTGTAGAAGCCAGGGGAAGCAGCTGGTACCCAATGGATGTGGTACAGTATGTTCCAAATGCAACATTACACTGCATAAGTTGTCATCTATGCCAAGGAAATATATCAATGCTTAGATCACACAAGAGCACTCAGAGGATATAAGCTGGAGCAGAAGACTGGGAAAAAGAAGACAAAAGCCACAGGAAACTGACAGTATTTATTCATGAGTACATATGAGATCCCCCCTAAAAACAACCAGAAAACAATGAGTCATGATAGAAATCCTTTAGAGAGCTAAAAAAGGAGGCCAGGGCTAGAAAAGTGTGCCATATAAGTGGGTATGTGTGTATGTGAGTTAGAGTGCAAATGCAAATCAGTAACCCATGATTAGCCAGATGCAATGGTGCAAGCTTGTCATCCCAGGGACTCTGGAGGCTGAGACAGAAGAATCACAAGTTGGAGGCCAGCCTCAGCCACTTACAAGAGACCCTGTCTCAAAATGAAAATTTAAAAGAACTGGGGAGCTGAAAACAGTGATGCATGCTTGTAATTCCAGCAGCTCAGGAGGCTGAGGCAGGAGGATCGCAAGCTCCTCCATAGCCAGCCTCAGCAACTTAGTGAGGCCCTAAGCAACTCAGTGAGACCCTGTCTCTAAATAAAAACATGAAAAGGGCTGGGGATGTGGCTCAATGGTTAATTGCCCCTGGCTTCAATCCCTGGTACAAAAAAAAAAAAAAAGAATGAATTGGGGTAAAACCCCTGGGGTTCATTTCCTACAATCAAAAACAAGAAAGCAATAAATTAGGAATAGTTGAATATTTATAGCAATTCTTTAAACGATTCATATTCTTATTTTACAAAATCATATAAACCTAAGTCCTAAGATTCTAAATATAAAGCTATCTTTATGTTTCTGTCAATAGCACTTTGAATCCTATGGATCTAAATTCAATCATCCAACCAATATTGCAGAAAACCTTCTGCCTAGCTGAACAAATGGATTTTCTTTTACTCAAGG
Source organism: Marmota marmota marmota (assembly GCF_001458135.2). Classification (NCBI taxonomy): domain Eukaryota; kingdom Metazoa; phylum Chordata; class Mammalia; order Rodentia; family Sciuridae; genus Marmota; species Marmota marmota. The sequence continues at coordinate 298,427 of NW_026000252.1, forward strand.
GGAAAAAGAAACTACTTTTTCCTGAAAAGACTGGAAAGTTAAGGCTACACATCTTGTGCTCTGTCTTTTATATGAAATATAAAGAGGAGCTCTTGGTCAGCATGTACACACACATACCCACACACATGCCATGCTTTTCTAGCCCTTGGGATTATAGGTGTGTGCCACTCTTCTTGACCCTCTTTGGTACACTCTAATATATTACATATTATTAGGCACAAATTATAAATAATTCTCCTTAATATGCTTAAAGAAGTAAAATTATATCTTTAGGAAACAAGAAAATTTAAAATATCCAGCAGATATCACGAAGAACCAAATAGAAGTTTTAGAAATAACAAACAATAACAATTATAATTTAAAAAGAAATAGATAGGTTTAACACCAGATTAAAAATATATTATCTTTGAAGGAGAGACAGATGGATGGCTAATTTTTCAATAGCAACAATGGAACTTGGAGCACCCTAGAATAAAATTCCCAGTGTGAAACGAGAAGCTGAAATGATCTATTCTATGAAAAGATTTTTGAATGAGGATGAAATACAATTTTTAAATATTCAGAGACCTTGTCACCAGCAGACCTACAATAAAGAAAATGCTAAAGGATGTATATTCCAGGCAGAGACATGACTCTATATGGAAAGTCTGAATCCCAAGGTCACCGAACAAATAAAATGATAAATATGTGAGGATGAGGAAGCATTAACTGTATAAAATGATAGTTACAAGTTTTAAAAACAAGAAAATTTAAATGCACAACAATAAAATGCTAATTCTCTGTTCTTTTATTAGCACAATTTTTACCAATGAGTTTGAACATTTTTATATGTAGTATACATTTTTTATTTTTTATTGGTGCATATTATTTACACAGAATGGTGGATTTCATTGTGGCATATTTGTGCATTCATAAAAACAATTTGATTGATTTATGGATTTTTCTTTGTCCAATTTTCTCTTAACATTTCAGGTTTTTCTTCTTCTCTCTATAGATACATATTGCCAGACATGGTGGCACACTCCTGTAATCCTAGCGACTCCAGAGGCTGAGGTAACAGGATCCCAAGTTGGAGGCTGGCCTCAACAATTGAACAAGGTATTAAGCAATTTAGTGAGAGCCTGTCTCAAAAATTCAAAAAAATTTAAAAAGGACTTGGGGATGGGCTCAGTGGTAAATTGCTCCTGGGTTTCATCTCTGGTACCAATTAATTAATTAATTAATTAATTTTAAAACAACACACACACACACATACTAGTGCTATTAATTCCTTGTATATTATATTTATTCCAAAGTTTTAAAAATTTAGTTGAATCTAACAACTTTGTTTTGTAGCCAGGCTTCTGTAATCCCAGCTACTTAGGAGGCTGAGGCCAGCCTGGGATTAAAAAGAGCTGGGAAAGTTAACTCAGTGGTAAATTTCCCCTGGGTTCAATTCCCAATACCTGAAAAAAAAGTTGTTTTATCTTTTGTTATTTCCTCCACTGTTTATGTTTGCATTGGTTTTTGTGGCTGCTGGGGATTGAATGCAGGGCTTTGAACAAGCTAGTCAAGAGCTCTCCCAACTGAGCTCCACTCGCAGCTTCCTCTACTGCTTTTATTCTTAAAACCTTTTCCCTTCTCTGGAGATCTGATGAATAGTCCTGTTGTTGTTTTGATGGTCTCTGGTTCAGTTTTTTTTTTTTTTCCACATTTCTTTGTCAGATCCTTCTGAATTCCATAGTGATGCATGCAATGAGATGAAGTTCTAAAATATCCCAGCACTATTTGTTGTATTATTGTTTCACCACTTTTCAATACATTCTTGTATTAAGTTATATAAACAGGGATTCTTGGGGGGGGGTGATGCTTGTGTTTCCCTGATCTATTTATTGTTAGTTATATCACACTGATTTAGTTATTATAACTTTGTAGTATATTTTCATGAAACCAAGGGGTGTGCTTCCCTTTACTCTTTTTTTTTTCAAATAATTTGCAAGGGGATTGTTTTTCCAGAAGTACAGCGATTGAATTGACCTTGAGACCATGTAATTTAATTTTACTAGATTGTCAAAGAGAGGTGACACAAGATAATTAATACACCTTCACAGAGTATGACAGAACAAGAATTTTAAAAGTCTAATTGACTTGTTTTAGTATAGCCAGAAAAACATGAGTTCTGGGGCAGAAAGAAATGGCCTTTCTTAATAAGCTGCAAGAAAAACAAGGCGGCGAAGGATTAGGGACCTGAGGTAGCCATAAATGCAGAGCTGCAGGCTAGGGAAGTCTTCTTCTTTGAATCAAAAAAGATCTTTTCCAGTAGCTGCTTTGTCTTGTTTATGGTATATTTCCATAATGTAAACCACTTGGTCTCCTAATGAGACACATTTAGCATAGAGTACACAATAGGAGGAAATCTCCTGCTGGGCAGGGCAGATGGGAACTATAGAATGACTGTCCTCTACAGGACGAGTGATCTCTGTATTTAGCTTTCATAATACTGCTGTGTATTATTTTCTGATGGTGAATAAATAAACATATCAGAACCTGAACTATTTGCCAAAGATATATTTGTTTCTAATGTCTCCATGGAAACCTTTAATATGAAGCTGAAGCCTTTAATTCTGCTTCTATCAATGAAAGAAAGATACTTAAGCACTGATGTGTTCACCCCCAAACAAAAAAATGGGAAAACACACATTCCTGCAATAACAGATTCAGACACATATAGTTTTTCTGTTGGGGGGGGGAGAATTTTTACCCACATAAAATTTACCCACATAATTTGCAAGAATTAAAGAGAAACGAAAGCCCAATAACAGTTTTATTTGATTTTAGCTATAACCCCACTTGGGTGGGGGAGGGAAATGAAAAAAAAAAAAAAAACAAAAAAACAAAAAACAAGTCCTTTTTGTCTGATTCCTGAGAGTGAGAAGACTAGAAGAAATTTTGTTGACTTTTCTGCATTGGGTGTGGATTTTTTTTGTTCTCTTTTTTCTTTTCTTTCTTTATTTTCCTTTCCTTTTAAAAAAATTGTTTTGGTATTGAGGATTTAACCCAGGGGCACTCTATCACTGAGCTATATGCCCAGCACTATTTATTTATTTATTTATTTATTTATTTATGGCACTGGGAATTGAACCCATGGGTGCTCTATCACTGAGTTATATCCACAGCCCCTCCCCCTTTTATGTTATTTTGAGACAGGGTCTCCCTAAATTGCTGAGGGGCTTGCTAAATTGCAGAGGCTGAGATTGAACTTGTGATCCTCTTCCCTTGCCCTCCCAAACTGCTGGTGTTACAGGTACTCAGCATCGCACTTGGCTGGATTTGAGTTCTTTTTGTGACAGTCTCACTATGTGGCTCAGGCTGGTCTTGAACTCCTTGGTGCAAGTGATGCACTTACCTCAGCTTTCCAAGTAGCTGGAACTACAGGCGTGTTCCATCATGCCAGCCTGGATATAGCATTGATGGAAATTGATGTAAATCTGCTCTAAGAGGGCCACTCCATGAATCCTTGTGGATAGTCATGGAAAATGCCCACCGGTACCCCGCTTGTCACTAGCAGTTCAACATGCCTCAGGCTGAAATTACACACACTCCCATTCTCAACTAACCCCAACAACCTCCTGTTGTATGAAGTTTCTATTAATAGTATCATTATTCACCCAATTGAGTTCAGTTCCAAAAACCTATTAATCATCTGCTTTGTGATAGGTATGGAGGGAACTAGTGAGTGAGACATAATCCTTTTCCTTTCAGAGCTCACTGTCTAGAAAAAGCAGATAGATGAGCAATTTCAATGTCTCAGTAGGACACGGGCAAAGAAGAAGAGGGAGGATATTTCAGAGACAAGAAAGACTATGAACAAAGACATGGGAGTGTATGTAAGAAGCTACAAAGCCATTTGACATTCAAGGGGAAGATGTAAGGGCAGAGTGGTGAAGGAGGACAGACAAGTTGGCAAGGCCAGGTCATGCTAAGAAATTTGAACCCAACCTGACAGTGAGAATTAGTTACTGGAGAACTTTTAACTGTGGAGAATTGGGATTGTACTTACATTCTATTTATATATTTATTTATTTAGGAACTGGGGATTGAACCCAGGACTGTTTAACCACTGAACCACATCCCCAGCCCCCTTTTTGAAAGTATTTTTTTAGTGTAGGTGAACACAATGCCTTTATTTTTATTTGTTTATTTTTATGTGGTGCTGAGGATCAAAACTGATGCCTCAGTTTCGATAGGCGAGTACTCTAGCACTGATAGGTATGGAGGGAACTAGTGAGTTCAACCCCAGCCCAATCCCCAGTCCTTTTAATTTTTTTTTTTTTTTTAATTTTGAGACAGGGTCTCTCTGAGTTGCTTAGGACCTCAATAAATTGCTGAGGCTGACCTTGAACTCCTGATCCTTCTGCCTCAGCCTCCTGAGATGCTGGGATTACAAGTGTGCACCACTGCACCTGGTCTGTAAACTTACGTTCATAACAGATCCTTCTGACTGATTTTTTTTAAAAAAGAAAATTAGAATGAGTCAAGAGTGGAAGCAGGGGAACCCATTCAGGAACCAAATTATTTATGACTATTCAGTTACCCACGCTAGAAACTACTTACTTTCTACCCCCGCCCCCCACCACCACATTGCAATCTACAATAACATCAAGTCCTGTTGCATAAAATTCTACATCCAATATTTATTTAATCACTCAAATTATTGAATGCTTCTATGGGCTCAGTGCTGCGCTAGGTGAAAAAGAACCCATTTCTCTCCAAAGAGAAGCTGATTCCCTTGTGGGGGTGACTGATATGTAAATTCATAATTTTGAAATAATCAGATGAATATTCACTGGGTAGTATCTAAAGTGGAAATGGGAAGAGCAAAAGAATCTTCCTTTAAGGAATGAGAGGGTAACCAGGGATCCAAGGTGGTGGGGTATGAGTAATGAGGATAGGAAAGATCCTCTCAGAGGGGAGAGGCTTGGGGGAGGGCTTGCCTATGATAGGAAGACCTTGTGAATAGGCATGAGAATGGGAATGAGTAGTCTTGTTCAGGAGCCAATGATGAGTCTGGTGTCACCGGGACCAGACATTCTGAGAAGCATGGAAGAAGATGGGCATGAACTTGGAGGGTGGAGCTCATTGGAATGTGAAAGTCTTTGCTTTGAAGTGGATCCTGGAGAATTCTGAGAAATATATAAGCTGAAGAATGTGATACAACCACATTTGTGACTGGAGCTTATATCTTAGGCCACTTTAATGTACCACTGTCTCTCTGATTGTGCCCTATTAAGCCTCTTGCTCTGTGTCATTTATATTATTGCAGCAGTCTACTGACAGACATCCTGCCTCTGGTAGGCCCCTTCCATGCTATCCTTGATATTGACATCTTTCTGAAGCACCATCCTGCTCCTGCCATTGTTCTGCAGCATCCTGCCTGGGGCTCCTCATGGCATGCTTAGTGTGGTATGCGCGACTCTTACATTCCAGTTTTTGCTGTTTCCTAGGCTCCTCCCCTTTTCCTCCCCCTGCACTCCCCCTGCTATCCTTGCTAACTCCCAACCCTGCCAGCCACTCTCAGGGCTTTTCTTAATCTCATTTTTCAAAGCCTATCTGATATTTCTTTATTGCAAATTTCTCCTTAACCTTCCAGAACCCACACACAAGGCAAGTTCTTCTGACCTTCCCTTGAACTGCACAGGAAGAACAAATCCATTCCCTTCTCTGGGTTCCCTGACCTATGGTACAGGCTGATATTAGAGCACACCTCATAATTATTCTTGAAAGTCTGTCTCCCAGGCTAGACTGGGAACTGCACCAGAGAATGGGGCCCTATGGCATTCCTTTGATAAATTCAGCTCATAGCACCATGCCTGGGCACATACTTAGAAACCCAGTGAATGTTAAATAAAGGTACTGATCTTCTTGTCCCATTTTTTGTCTAGAATAGTTAGCCTCCTCACCAGGCAACTATTTACTGTCAATGGTAAATCACTTTTTTTTCTGGGCCAGGTTTCCATTCCTAGGTCACTAGAACTATTTGTATTTTTTCTTTTTTAGTACTGGGGCTCAAACCTTGGACCTTGCATGCGCCAGGCAAGCACTCAACAACTGAGCTACCTCCCCAGCCCCATATGTGAGCTTTCCCATGCTGTTTGCCAGCTGAAGCCATGGTGGTTGCTTGAGTCCCTCTGGCAGCTGGGATGAGAAGAATAAACGCTTGCTTTCTAACTCAGGAGAATCCTGCGCTCCAAACCTTCAGCAATCCAGCTGGCTAAAAAAAAAAAAAAAAAAAAAAAAAAAAAAAAAAAA
>NW_026000252.1:307684-316597 GCF_001458135.2 Marmota marmota marmota
TCTCTCTCTCTCTCTCTCTCTCTCTCTCTCTCTCTCTCTCTCTCTCTCTCGTTGTTATTCTACTGGTTGAACCCAAGGGCATTCTACCACTGAACTACATCCCAAGTTCTTTTTATTTTGAGATAGGGTCTTGCTAAGTTCAAGGCTGGCTTCAGACTTGTGATCCTCATGTCTCAGCCTTCTGAGTCACTGGGATTACAGGCAGGTGCCATCATGTCCAGCCAGTTGAGATTTTTCTAAACAGAGGCACACATATGTCCAAAGGAGGGACCAGAGAAAACTGCCCATTGGTATCAGGGCTTCCTTGGTCTCCTTCTTCAGTAGAGGAACAACAAACCCTCTTCCCCTTATGGAAAAATCAGAACTCTCAGGAATCCTTATATTTCTTAACTATAGATTTAACACCTGTCCATTTTTAAGTTCCAAGAAAAGTTCAGCATGATTTTATGTCTCCTCCTCCCAACTTTTAAACTTTATGGCAGCTGGTAGGAGCTTCAAACTACTAAGCCCAGGACATTCCTTGGGGCTCACAGCATGAGTAACTAAGTACCTAGGGCCTTAGGAGCCAATTCCTGGAGGGCTTTCTGGGTCATCTGGGAGTCTCTAGTTACATGGCCGACTGCATGAATCATTGCACAAATCACTGAAGTCGAAGCACATACATGGGGATGACATTGTTGGTATGACCCCATGTTAAAAGACAACCTGAAAATTGGTTGACAACAATTATTGGTATCAGAGGAGTTGGAGACTAAGTCTTGAGAGCTGGAAAATGTGGAGTAAAAAAAACCTTCTAATAGCTTCATTACTCATAAAACTATCTATGACAAACAGAAAAAGGGACGATGCTGGGTAGGGTTCAAGCAAATTGGGTACAAGTTAGTTAGTAGGTACAATGAGAGAATGGAGCAGGGACAAAGGCAGAGCAGTTGACTGTAGAGAAATAGATAAGGGATTACCTGATGCTTTGCAAGGAGCTCATGAGTTGTTGTTTCATCAAGAGGAAATATTTGAATTTTGGGGTCTTTATATGAGCATTTCCCACTCATGTAAAAATAAAGAAGGTTCAGTTCTAGAGAAGCTACAGAATCTACTGAAAAGGAAACCAAGGTATGGGATTAAATCCCCTTTCTTGATTGTATTCTTATCCCTTGAGGGATAAGTGCTTCAGTCCAGTCACAGTGTACCTGTACAGACCATGTATGTATGATATACATTTCTCATCAAAGTGAGTTTAGAAACAAATTTTATAAACAAAAATAAAAAGCAAAAACAAACAGCCAGGCACAGTGTCACATACCTGCAATCCCAGTGAATCAAGAAGCTAAGACAAGAGGATCACAAGTTAATGGTCAGCCTTAGCAACTTAGTGAGAACTTGTCTTAAAATAAAAATTTTTTGAGCCGGGTGTGGTGGCACACACCTGTAATCCCCGTGGCTTGGGAGGCTGAGGCAGGACATGGTGAGTTCAAAGCCAGCCTCAGCAACTTAGTGAGGCCCTAAGCAACTCAGCAAGATCCTATCTAAAAATAAAATATATATAAAAAAGGGCTGGGGATGTGGCTCAGTGGTTATGTGTCCCTGGACTCAATCCCTAGTACCAAAAAAAAAAAAAAATTTTTTTTTGTTAAAAAGGTTGAGGAGAATAGTTCAGTGATAAAGCAATCCCCAGGACTGGAAAAATAAACACATAAAGCCAAAACAAAACAACAAAAAACCCAATTTGGTTTATAGAGAATGAAGATGTGGAGAGAAGATGCACTTCCCATGCTACCTGAATGCTGTAAATATTAAAGATCAGCAGGAGATGGCAGTGTTAGAATTTTCTGAAGAGCAAACTGCCTTACTGACTCTGTGACTATAATTTCATAAAATATTTATTGAGCACCTATAATGCATTACAGATAAGCCAAAGTCCCTAGAGTTCATAGTCTATAAGAGAAAACTCATGAATGATAAGACAATGAATGGACCATTCCCATTTGGGAGTGGGGTAACCTGGGCCATTGAGAACAATGCTTATAGGAGTATGACTCTTTGCACATCCTTTGATGTGACTCAGTCTTGTCCTCCACTCAAACCAGAAGTTTAGGGAGAAAAAGGGTGCAGCTGAGCTCTGCAATGGATTCAGGATACAGCTGGTAAATCTAACTACAGTTCTTTTGGCACAAACCAGGCTGGATTCTGCCTGGAGGCCAAAGACTGCCATATCCCTGATTTAAGACATTGCCTTTCCAATGAAAAATAGCTATAATGAAAATAGCTTATGTCTTACATAAACTCTTAGCAATATAAGACACACATTACCTTTAAATAGCACTCATAGTATTTTGTTACATATAGACTGACACGCTGACTTAAAACAGCTACTTCTTGCTGTGTTTTTTTAAAATCTGGTTTCCATGAGCTTTGTAATTTTAATAGTACCCACTTGACTCTACCCAATGATGAATTCATTCAAAAGCTTCTCCAAAAGAACCTTTCTCAACATCTTGTTTGACCTTGTCTTTATGAACTTAAGTCAACTTTTCTGAGTCTTGGTTTCATCAACATAAAATACGGACAATCAAATACAAAACACCAGATAGTAATAAATTTTAAATTAGAAAAATACAGGTGAAAGCAGGAGCCTATCTGAAATACTGTCCTTGCCTTAAACCTGAATGAAAAGACTTAGTGTTGGATCTTGACCCCAAGATGCTCTATACTAAAGGAGTGTGAAGATTAGACATATCTTCTCCAAGGAAAAGATTGAAATGAAGAGGACAATGGGGAGGAGATAACATGATCTCTCTGTTGTAAGAGTCCTCTAATGGTAACCAGTGCAGATCTGGTTAGTTTCCCTTAGCTCTTTTTATTAATATTTATTTTTTAGTTTTAGGTGGACACAATATCTTTATTTTACATTTATGTGGTTCTGAGGATCGAACCCAGTGCCTCACGCATGCCAGGGGAGTGTACTGCCACTGAGCCACAACCCCAGCCCCCTCCCTTAGCTCTTAAACCTTACTCCAGCCTCTCATCTCTCCCTCTGAGTTATTCACTTGGTTAGAAATGTTGACCTTGCTGGATGAAGGGACACCACTCTTGCAGTGGAGAAAAAGAGGAAAGGCCCTGAAATCATTAGTGCTTTCATTGCAAAAAAAGGCATTTTGGACTGCAAGGACAGCATCTAAAACAGCATAATATGGGATGATGGATTGAGCCCAGTTGTGCTAAGTTATATGCATTATACCTTCTTTTAACCCATTATTTATAATTTCCAATTTATTTATGAATTATTTCACTTGATTAAATATTACATGTTAGGACATATTTCAGTTCCCCCCATATATGCCAAAATAGTGACTAAGGAAATAAGTGAACAATGTTTAATTACCGTTTAAACATGTACTGTAATACATATTATCATTTTGATTAAAAGTAAGACTTGGAGTTATGAAAAAGAATCACAAGTGAGGAAATCTAGAACAAGAAGTGATACACCAAATAATTACAGAAACCAACCTCAGTAATACAGATGTCTATTTTATTAAAAAAGTTACAAACAGGTGGACTGCAGGGTCGTCTTACAAAATGACAAGAATGAAATCTATTGGAAAAATTTACTTTTACAAATCTTTATAGGTAATTGTTCAATGTTTGTACTTGTTATTCGAGATTTTACCTTTCACCGATAAAGTTACAGTACATTAGATCCATGATAATAGGTTACATGATTTTATTAGCAGAGCCCTACTGCAGTGATTTGAACAACTCCTAAACAGATGCCATAGTAAAGACAAGACATATATTGCATTTAATATTAATTTATTATCCTAATAAGCAACATGCAATCTATTGAGGAAGCTAAAATAACTTTTGGTCCCTTTTCTTAAAATGTGCTGGAGAAACCACCTTTAAAATCACTTTCCCCTGATTCCTGTGATCCTAAGTGAATTCAAGTTAAATTTGTAGCTGAGGTCAATGACAATGAACACTTTAACAGAGAGAGATAGGGTTGGGGAGCAGGGTAGGGAACAATATCCATAGGAAAGAAACACTGTATAAAAATCAATAATCTGCAGAAAATTTAATTCATCATGAATTATTTGATTCCTTTAGAATTTCACAAAGTTAATAAGAATAAATCATGATCACTTAACCTACTTTGAAATGAGCGTTTGGTTTTAAATTTGGTATTAAAGTGCAAACTTAAATTGTATTCATTTCAAGCAGTTTATAGTAAAAACAATGTTTCAATTGCTTCTATACTTACAATTTCATAAGAAAATTCAAAATTTAAGAGCAAGCGTTCACTTTGGGGGAATTTGATCAGGAATCAAATGCAACACGATTTAAAAAAAGGAAATCAAAGTTTAATCAATTTCTACTCAATAATTAATGGTCATGCTGACCAATAAATCACATGAATACAGATATCACTGTATTTGAACATCACACACAATATAAATTTAAAATTGCCACACCCTTCCATAAACTGTCACTGCATATATTAGAGCTTTCCTTGACAAAGTTATTGAGCGGTTATTATAGATCAAAAGTATAGTTTTGGTTTTGTTTTGTTTTATTTAGAAGCATGTTCAAATGACTAAAGCTGGGCTCCTAAAATCGAGAACTTTGGTGCAGTAGGTGAGCTGCAGTTACTAACTTCTGCAAATTAAAAGCACACAAATAAAAACAAATAAAATCCAACAGCAAAATACTGTCAACCTTACACAACTGAAAAATCTTTGCTATGAAAAGCACTCGTTGATGTTAAAACTGAACCAAAAAAAAAATCACTCTTTAAATTTCCTTTCTGCTTCTATACCTGTGTTACTGTTAAAATGTTCAAGTATTCAGACAAAATGTGCTGATTAGGTAAACAACATGGAAGGCAATGGCTATTAGAAAGCACATTTGCAAAAATAAAAAATAGCCCAGAGACTTGGTGCTATTCTCCCTCCTGTTACAGATTTTGTCTCTACTACGAACATGCTTCTTGAGAAATAACTAAAAAGCAATCGTGATAGTGCAAGAAAACTTTAACAAATATTGCTTTAAACTATTATTCAGAAAGACAAATATTAGGAACTAGAAAGTGTATATGATTTTATTTGAATTCAATTTTACATGTGCAGAAGTCTACTAGATGTCAATTACAAGCCTGACAGGCAAAGCTGAGTTATCTCTGTTTAGGTATACAATTAATTTACCATGGATACAATATCCCTTTTCAAAGGCATTGCTAAGTAGGTCATAACTAAATTTAGAACTTCACAGAAAGGAAAATGTTACTGCCGCAATTCGATGCTGTAAATGAGATTAACACATGTGAAAACCTAATGGAATCGAAAGCTTAACTCTCCAACTAAATGTTCTATAGTCAATTTCCAATAGCAATAGTAACTTTTCAGAATATGTTAATTACAAAAACACAGCACAAACTGCACTTGAGGAAAAGGGATATTCCATCCATACAGGTAAAATGTGATCTTTAGTTTCTTTTTACAACACTGCCACACGTAAACAAAGTCTCAAAGTATTAACCAACCATTTGAAGGAGAAAGATTTTACAAATAGGATGAAGCACTGGTACGAGGTAATATACAGAAGTAACCATTTGTTTAAGGCTCAATTTTTTTCTCCATTATAACTTTCTTTTAAAAGGCATTGAGTAGGTAATACTGAGTTTGAGTATTTAATAAATACAACTTGAGAAACTGATTAAAGAAATCAATGAAAATATTAAAAATTAACCCTTGCATATTAGCCATCAATAAGAACTTAGAAAGCTATAAAAGGACTGATTGATAAAGAACAGATTTTTAAATGTATGGTAAACGTGCTAAGCATTCTTGTTTAAGGTCATTGGATCTTGAAGGCCAAAGACCTTATGCACTTAATTAGATGTATGGCAACATGCTGTAATAGAGACAGGTTTACCAAGGCTCAGTTCTGCAACCCAGGTTGTAAAGTTCTCCAAAGCAGCATCTGTGCAAATTTCCTCTGAGTTTTATCTGCAATTAAGATAAAAATGTCATAAAAATATAGAAATACAGATTATAGTTTAAAAAACTGGAAACAGAAGCAGTAACAAGAGTAAGAATCTTCAGGTGGACTTTCACTGTTTTCTCCATCAGTTTGAGTAAAAAAGCAATTTTCTATGGCCCCGAAATGTCATTAAAAAGTAGAAGCACAGTATTGATGCACTGGATATCACATACTGTGTCTGTGTAACTACTCCAGTTGATTTTTAAAAATTTTATTAGACTTTATATTTATGCAATATTAATGTTTCTTACTAGTTTAAACCATCTTAGAGTATAAATGTGGAAAGTGGTGCTTCTACTTTGAACTTGATACCTTCATATTTTAACTGGGAATGCTATTAGAATTAAATGCATATTAATTATGAGTAAACTTGACAATGATAGATTTTTCCAATTTAATTTTTTGGTAATTTTTCCCATTCATTTAATTTTATTGAGACAAACTGGCACTTTAAAAACTTTGACCATAAAGTGTTAATTACATTGCATTCTGGGATATCAGAAAGCTTTTTTGGCAATTTAAAATTAAAAAAAAAAACATGATTCAAACAGTTTAGATATTGAGCACCTACTAGGTACCCTAGTTTGAGCTAAATGCAAGGTGACAGCAGCAGTTCACATTTCCCACTATAGTATGCCTTTTTTCGAACATCCTCCCAAACATAAGGACCTATGTGACTGGGATTCCTCAGTCTCTGCTATTATAGTTAATAGATTTCTGCCCTTCCATTTAATATTGTGGAGGGGGGGGGAATCTATCATTCAGACAGATACAATGTCCTTCAGCTGTGCTGAATCACCAACTAGCTTCTAGGGGAATGGAATTATGTTTGTTTTTTAAACATAGGAGATAAAAAATGTTACCATAAAGCCAGAAACAAAAGAATAGCAACTAGGAAAGAATGCCAAGTGAAAACAGTGGAAGCTCTGGAAGGGTTCTACCAACGTTTATAAATGCATAATTTCAATTTTATTTGACAGCTGTACTTCTGTAGTGTTCAAAGGGCCTGATAGAATGCTTTATTAGTAGCTGTATCATAAACATGATTACTTTTGAAGAAGGTAGCTCCAATCATTATTGAGATTCTGCCACCTAAACACATTAGAAAAAAGACAGAACAAAATCCTCCTTCATAGAAAATATCATAGAAACAGTTTTTCTAATTAAAATTAAGAATTTTTTGCATTAAAGTTAATTGTTAATTAGGACATGGGTTATTTAAGTCCAGTTTCCTCATTATTAAAACAGTGATAAAAATACTTTTCTCTCAGGGTTGTTGTAACATAATATATGAAAGTACTTTATAAAATGACTGTACAAATGTCATGTATTATTTTCATTTCTTAAGTATTATAAATGTCTAGAAGACCAGGATTGTGTCTTTGATATCCAGACTAATAACGTATGTATTTTTTTATTCTACTTTGAATTTTTATACCTATTTAAACAGAACAATATTTCATTACATATACATCTCCTTATGAAGAATTTTTAGGAATTCAGACTACCTGCAATTAATTTAAATTATTAAATTCACTGTAAATTTGAATCCACATTTTCCAAAATAAACAATTACAGAAAGTTTGAGATTTTCAAATGTTTGTGTCTCTTAAATATTAAAGACTTATAAAATCTTTAGGTTTTCTCTGAAATCAAACTAAGAAAGTAGTTACTATTTATATCTAACCCAAATCAACATTGATAATACAAACCAGCTTACTGACCATAATATATATTAAATAAAAGTTTATATATTCATCACTTCCCACCTCACAAAAGCCTGGTTAACATTTGGTTCATCCGCATTTCACAAAATGACAATAATCCAATGAAATGTTCATATAGATAAATGCTGAGTCATATTCAACATATTAACATTAGATATACCTTTAAACAAAGTATTAATGCTGGCTACTTTTCAAAAGAGTAATATAATTCTGTGCAGTAATAAATCCTGAAGCAAAATCTTGCGTTAAGCAAAAAGGACAGTGTCTCTCAGTTTAGAACTTCACAGAAGGCAGAATGTAAATATTCTTGCTCCACAGTGACAGCAAAATTTTTAGTGTATTAACACTCTTATTCATTTAAAAAGGAAAACATCCCAGAGGCTTAAAAGCAGCTGGTCAAATTAGTACTTTTTTAACTGACAGGACACTAGACACATTGCAAAGGTGTAATGCTGCTTTCAATATAGAACAGATTATCCTTGTCCTTGCTCTCAAGTTTCCAGTAAGACACCCAACAAATCTTAACTCTGGAGGCTTCTGCTCAAACACTTGCTTAATCGATTGTTTTTATTTTGTACTCTTTTACAAGTTTTTATTTAAAAAATAAAAAATTGAAACCAATCAAACAATAGTCCAAACCTTTTGCTCAGTAAATTGTGAAATACAGTCTCCTGAGTGGGGTAAATTGGTACACAAGAGTACCAAACAGAACTGAAAGAACAGAGATCATTATTTATGTCAGCCAGAAGAAAAAGAGAGATTCTTGACTCAAGACTAACTCATCATTTCACGAGGCAGCAGAATGCCTGGGATGTTAACAAAGGCTCCTGAAAGGCTTAGCAGTTAGTGAATGTCTTTTTTGCTTAACTGGATTTACCATTTCTCAATACAATGGTATTTACTAGCATTCTTTCTCTCTCCTTTTTTTTTTTTTTAGCAAATATAAATGTGCAATCATAGTCATTTTTCTTTTTTCTCTCCTTTGAGAAACATGATATTCTGGGTATTTAACCAAAGAATTTTTTTAAAAATGAATTTTCCTTCATTTTTTACTTGGCATTTTCATATCCAAGTTAAATATTATTTGTATTAGTGAAATACCAGGCTGACATTCTGTTATCTGACAGATGTTACTTTTTTTTTTTTTTTT
>NW_026000252.1:318093-325347 GCF_001458135.2 Marmota marmota marmota
CCGGGAAAAAAAAAAAAAAAAAAAAATGAAAGAAAAGAAAAAGAAAAAAGTCCAGCTGAACTAAAATGGCATTCGTAGATTGTTCAGCCTTTTAGGAGCCTTTGTTAACATCCCAGGAATTCTGCAGCCACGTGAAATGATGAGCTAGTCTTGAATCAAGAATCTCCCTTTTTCTTCAGGCTGACATATATAATGAACTGGGGCTGACATAAATAATGATCTTTGTTCTTTCAGTTTGCTTCCTGGTGTTTGGTACTCTTATGCACCATTTACTCTATTAGAAGAACCAGTTCCATAATACATGGGAAAATGGATAAAATCTTGCAGAAGACCTTCAAATTGTAGTAAAGAACACATTTTTCCTCATTTTATTTCTTTATAACTTTCATCAATACCGGGCTGACTCATAGGAATCTTTCAAAACCTGTCTTTAAAAAACTATATTTGACAAAAACATATACTAAATTGTCCATTTAAAGGATAACTTTAATGCACTTCCCCCTTATTTTAAGATATTATCATGCTACTTCTTCAAATGCCTTTTGTTTGGAAATAACTCTATCCCATATCCCCTCAAATCCTACCCCTTTCCTAAGACCTCACTCAGATGGTACCACTCCTGAGCTCCTTTAACTCTGTGGTTCTTAATCAGGGGTGATTCTGCTATAGGGGGACATTAGGCAATTTCTGGAGATATTCTTATTTTTCACAGCCAGGAGCCTGGGGGGGATGCTATCTCTATCTAGTGGGTAGATGCCAAGGATGCTGCTAAACATCTGACAATGCAGAAGACAGGCTCACATAACAAAGAGCCCAGAATGTTGAGACTGCTTTCTACTTGCTCTGAATTCCTATAGCACTGTGATTTACTTCTTTCATATTATGAGATTATTCGTCCATCCTTCTCAATAACAATGTGCTAAAAAACCAGACTGCCTATTACGTACACCAGTATGGAGAAGCTACGATGTAGTGAATACAACAAGAGAGTTGCAATGACCTGGGTTTATATTATACTGCAGCTGTACAGTAAAAGATGTCTTTCAAAGCATTTGATGGTACCCCCCCCCCTCAAGTCAGTAAAGAAATCAGAATGATGACTGTGTATAAAAAATCTGGTCATGCTTCCAAACTTCCACTAAAATGTCTGCCAATGTGAGGGTAAAAATCGAGGAAATAATCCTTGGAGGCATGAAGATAAAGAGGAGTTGGGCAAGAGATCCATAATGCAAATTAAAAGGTGGTAAGAAATAAATGTGAGGAATTATCAGGAACAATTCTTAGAGCATTAAAATAGATTTTCCCTTTCAGTTAAACGCAACAGATTAACAACAATGATCCCAGTCTGTCTTACATGCTATTATTTCTAACTTAGACAAGGCACTCCTCTAAATATGAAGGACAAACATCTCTCAAATTACCTTTGCCTGTCAAATTTTGATCTTCAATCTAGATTTGGGACTGACAGACTTCATAGCTTCATGACTCACAAGCTACAAGATTTGAAATCCATTAGCTTATTTTTTAAAGGTGAATCGTGAGCAAGAATAACCACAAACTTTACTAGCCTCAGATTACTGATTCCAACACATAGCAGTCCAGTCTTATTTGACACTGGAAAAAATCTGCATATGATAGACTTTGTTCTAATAAAAGATTTTATTCAGGGAGTTCCCTTCCAATATTTTCAGAAATTCAGCTGATTAGATATTTTATTTCAAAGTCTATACCTTCATTCATGTATTGCTCTGATAAAAACAAAGCCATGCAACAAACCACACAGGGAACTTGACCTATCAATAGAAAAATGAGTAATTATTAGTATTAATAATTTCTGATTTTTAGTACTTTTTTTGAGACAGTGTCTCATATTTGCCCAGGCTGACCTCAAACTTGCCATCTTCCTGCCTCAGCATCTATTAAGTAACTGGGATTACAGGCATGCACCATCATGCCTGGGTTGATATTTCCTATGATAATTAATAAGAAATATAAAAATAATTGGCTAGAGTTTAAAAAAAATCCCTATGTATGCATCCCTGGAGGTAATCAAATGGAAAAATAAGTCACATCACAAAACTGCAAAATGAAATAAGATCAAATAATTCAGAATAAAAAAGGTTTAAAAGCTTTAGAAATTATTAATTTGCCAACTAGCTAACAATGGCCCTCTATAAGAATATTGTTATTCCATTTACCTTCTATAGCTGTCTACATTCATGATGAGAAAAAACTGGCAGAATTTAGTGAGATTTGATCAATTTTTTATAAAGATGATAAAACTAAAACAAAACGTATATAGTAATGTCCTCTGTCCAGTTAATGGTGTCAGTTAGAGAAAAGAGCATAATGGTAAAGATGCAGTCACCACATAGAACTTGTTGAAACCTGAAGCTGGCTTACAATTTAAAAAGAGATTACAGAAGCAATAGCATGGGACTCAACTGCCTACGTGTCTGTCCCCTCCTGAAATAACTATACTGCAAGTGTGACACTATCAACAAAAATTAGACTACAGTTGAACAGTGACTTTATAAAAATAATAGATGTGCCTAGATAGAAGAAAATAAATGAGTTTGCAACATATTCTGGTATGCTAAAAGCTGATGAGTGAAAGCATTTTGAATGAAGCACTGTTGTCATCCTTCATTTTCAAAGATGACACTACCTGACAGTAGACCTTGTCTACAAAGATAAATTAGGGACCGTTAGTCTTTTCTCCCGGGAGCACATATGAAGCCAGACCTTTGATTAGGAATCATCTCTGCAATCTGAAATGCCTGTTGCCATTTGCAAAACTGCCTCCTAGACTCGAGGTCAGCCTTGGCTCAGAAAGATCAATTTCATTCCTGATATTATTGGGCTAGTCTGGCATTTGCTGTGGTTTCTCAGTCATCCACGATATTGTTTGTTTTTATCTTATTATCTAAGTGTTACTGTCTAAGTGAGATCATTTGCTCCATTAAAATCAAGACTAAAAATACTAAAATATGAATAAAATAATTTCATTTTAAGTGCTAAGTTTTATATAATCTTACTTTTTCAAAACTTGTTTCATTAAAAACAACCTTTAGCACTTAACTCAATGAAAGGTATAAAGATTTATTTTTCTTATTAATTCCATTAATTATTAATTGGGACAGCACCTTCTAACACATCACAAATGATTTAACCAGATTCTCATTTGGACCATATATTCATAATGAAGTCAATGTATATTGTGGCATTATAATTTGTTATCATCACAGGTCATTTAAATTCCTCAAGTGCAAGGTACAGATGAACTTGATTAAATAATCATCCTGTTAAATCAAGCACTTTGGTGATGGTAAATTGATGGCTTCAATTAAAGCAACTCTCTTGTCTGGAGTATAATAGCATAAATGCATAGGAAACATCACAAAACTAATCATATTCTGAATGTTCTCCAGTGTATTTTAGATGTTAAATCAGCAAAACAGGGTGAAGGTGTATTATCCTTTGACTTACCCCAAAGAAATGTTATTAATAAGGCAGAGAGGGAAGAACAGCAATTCACTTTAAAAAATAAATCTTTTAAAAAATATTTTTAGTTGTAGATAGACACAATACCTTTATTTTGTTTATTTAGTTTTTTTATGTGGTGCTAAGAATTGAACCCAGTGCCTCATACACACTAGGCAAGTGCTCCACTACTGAGTCACAACCCCAGCCCCCCAAAAATAAATCTTAAAGGTGGGAATATTAGACATTTTTTTACCTTTGTTTTGTCTATCTGCATTTTTTAGGCTTTCTGCATTGAATATTGACTATTTTATGTTGAAGAAAACGCCATCTTAAAAATAAAGAAATTTAAGGTAGTATCCTATGTACTACCGTTAACCAGATTTTTGTTATACTTCATCAAAAAAAACCAAAACACTACCTAGTTTATACAGTTTCATTAACAACTAACCTGCTCGGTATGGCCATGATTGAGGTTATCTTTTTACTGGACAACACAAGTTGTACAACACTGATCTTGCTTCTCGGGCAGTGATGAATAGTTCATTTGCCTGACGATCTCAGCAAAAAGTTCATCCACCATTGATTTACTTTTTGCCGATGTCTCCATGAAAGGGCAGCCCCATTCTTGAGCCAGAGCTCTGCCTTCTGAAGACATAACCTCTCTTTCTGGTTCCAGATCCACTTTGTTTCCTACTAGGATTAGTGGGACTTTTTCATATCTTTTCACTCTGACAATCTGATCTCTCATTGGCTTGATATCCTATTCAAAGAATCACAAAGAGAAAGAAAAATTATGTGTTTGCATAACAGAGGCATTATAGTATCACAAAAGTCATCCCTCCATAAGTACATAAAGCTGAATCCAAAATAAAATCACACACCCCAATAAAGAAAACATCATTATTTTTTTTCCATGAAGTAGATAATTTCTATAGGCCCTGCTAAATGCAGGTTGTGCACTAACCTTAAAACTTATATTATCACTTCTCCCACCTTCAGTCTATACTGATTTAAAAAATCAAGTTTCCAAACATGATTAATCCATTCATACATGAGGATGTTTGGCCATCTCCCTAAACCTGCCTGCTTGTCATCGCTCCCTGTAACACCTGTTATCCAAGCACAGGATTGCAGCACTCATGCATTCCTAGCCATTTAGCAAGAGGGCTTGAGAGAAAGTTTTTTAGGTGGGAACAAAAAATACTTTGTAATGCCTAGAAGAACAGTTTTTAAAACAGATTAATACACTCAAGTTGAATAGTATGTCTTTATTACAATAAAATCAAACACCTTAAAATATACTTAAGTACAGTAGAAAATACTGTCATGGTGATCACCACTGAAGAAGGATAATGTAGGGGGAATCTGGGCGGGAAGAAGTCATACTTCTCTTTGCCTATGTTTGTTTTTACTACTTGATTTTTTCCCCTTCCTGTACTACTTTTCTTGAGTAATTACAATTAATTACAGAAGAAAAGAGTCTTAACAATTTTCCAGTAGCAATAATTTTGGGGGAAGGTGTATCAACTTAAGACAATATTATAGATTTAACTCTAGCATTACAATTTTTGTGATTTTCCTTTCCTTCTTTTTTTTGAAAATGATGGTTGAATTTATTGTATATACATTAGAAAATAGTCATTTAAGGGACATAAGTCATAGTTCAAATTTGCTGTTTGTGATTTGCCTTAAATATAAATGTGTATTTGATTTGAATAGTTACAAACAGAAAATTTGTGGGTGGGTCAAAGGGAAAACAAGGAATCCAAGAACATTTCTAAAAATTCAGAGTGATCTTATATTTGCAACAATTTGGTTTGATCCCATATCAATTCTGTCTTCAAGGTTAAACTTCTTTTCCCTTTGCCCTTACAGAACACAAGTTCAGCTGAGAATCCAAACTTACGGCATTTGGGCTCAAGAGTATAAGTCTCTCTGTTGAAATAATGCTACAGGTTTATACTGCCTATTTATGTGTATAACAGAAGAGGATATAATGGAAATCTTGTGAAACAACCTTCAAAAGACTCCCAGTCTCAAGAGGGTCAGCTGAAAGAATAACAAATCTCCTGAGAAGCCTTTAGAAAGAAAATGTCTGTCAAATAGCACCTTTAGTACTTTGGTACTTTTGGGGGGAAAAATGCTTTATGCTACTTTTGTCTGGAATTTAATCCTACATAAAATGAATTTTAGTTTGGTCCCAAAAGCTTTCATTCATTTACTTCAAAATCATCTTTTAAAAATAATCTCTGAAGTTGCTATAGGAGGGTACTGGAAAAACTCACGATAGTACTTTAACTTAAAATACTAAAGAATGTGAAATTAACACATTGCATAGGCTAAAGCACTTAAAGTCTCTCAAGTAAGCAACACTAAGTGCATACCTTAAATGCAGAAAAAATATCCATTTCCTAAATCAATGGAGGTCAATATAATGGGTCAATATGAGGTTATTTATTTTCAAAGAATAAATAGCAACATTTATTGCATATCTTAAAATAACATTAAATCTTCATTCTGTCTCCCAGTGAAGGACAGGACAGATTTTCCTAAGAAATTGGACCACATCCAGTTTGGCTACCCTGCTGGGGTAAGAAATCTGCACTTGTTCACTGTTTCCAGACTCACATATTTTCTATAAATATAGGATATGATACCAGAAATAATCTGGATCAAATGTAGAAAAGGAGAGTCATTCTTGATTTCTAGTGGTTATTAATTCTAGGTACTAGCCATTCCCATGGGTAACTTCCCTTCCTACTACATGCCCCCAAGTAAGTAAATAAGTAAGTAAAATGCCTAGAAGGCAGGTCTTGAGTTCTTCATCTTGCAGCACTAAGATTTATGACTGTAGTTGAGAAACTTGGGAGAGAACAGAGAGGGGGGTGGGAGAGGAAAGCAGACCCAGGACTTATCTATTCAAGAGATAATGGGCTCCAAATAATTTTTTCCTTTCAAAGCTGTCTATTTACCCAAGATTATCTGTTAGATGTTGTTCCGTGAGTAGGTTAATCAATACTTGTTGAATTGAATAAGCAACTTCAGAAGGTTATATTCCAGGTTAAACAAATTCAGACCGATATATCTCATTTTCATTTTCTTTTCTTTAAAAATAACTTTAACATATTTGTTGACGCTCGTTACTTTAGCACTGTCTATACAAACCACCCGATACTTTGATACTTTTCCATGTCCAACTTTGAAAAGGAAAACACAGTCATTAACGCACGGTTCAAGCAAATCAAAAGTCAACGTAGAATTACCACACCCCCTTCTAACAAATTACAAGACTCGGTTAGGTTACCTGGAAAGACTGTTGATTAACCAGACTATAAACCAGGATGAAACCTTGGCCGTTTTTGATGTAGAGATCTCTCATGGAGGCAAACTGCTCCGTTCCTGCGGTGTCCAGAATTTCCAGCACGGAGGGGGAAGAGTCCACTTCGATCTCTTTGCGGTAGAAATCTTCAATGGTGGGGTCATATTTCTCAATGAAAGTCCCGGTGACAAACTGCACAGTAAGGGCAGATTTGCCAACCCCTCCGCTCCCTAACACCACTACCTTGTATTCCCTCATGAGTCTCACCTTCTCTAACTCCTACCAGAGTAGGGAAAAGAACACCCCGCTAGCTGCGCTGCGGCTAGCCTAGGCGGAAGGTGGGCGGAAATCTGCGAACTGGGGAGGAGAGTGCGGAGAAGCACAGGGCCCGACCGGGGAAGAAGAGGAAGTTAAAGGAGGGGGAGGGGAAAGAGCGGAGTGTCGGGTGG
>NW_026000252.1:325372-345095 GCF_001458135.2 Marmota marmota marmota
ACGTTACCCGCCTGACCCTGCCCCAAGCCGGCGGCCCTGGCTGCCATCTCTCCCAGCTCCCACTCAGAACAGGCTGCCGCTGCAGCTGCAGCCGCAGCCGCAGCCGCCACCGCTTACCCAGCTGTCCGCACCAACCCGGCTGCCTGTGAGACTGTCAAGCCAAGGCCATGGCCACCCGCTGGCTCCTATGTCGGAGGGCCGCCCCAGCGCCGCTGCTCGTCAAGGGGAAAGGGGCGGGGCCGTCCGGCGGCGGCGGCCGCAGGGACTCTAGGCGAACCCACCTCTTTTTTTTTCTCACCCCCACCCCCCACCCCCAGCGTACACCCGGAAGGGTTTCCCTGACACACTGGCTGAGGTGCCCCAGTTCCCCCAGACTGGACGGGATCACTTCCGGTGGGGAAAGTCCCACCTCTCCGGGGCGAGCCGGGTGGCGCTGGGGCCGCGCCCTGCTCAGCGAAGCAGGCGGCCCAGACAGTTTCAGGTCGGGGCTAAGGCCTTGAGAAAGTGCCCCTCTGAGAACCTCCAGCGTTTCTACTTTCCCGCCCGCAGCTGCTGCTGACTGTCCCTCCCCTAAACCCGTTGAAGTCCCTTGGCTTCTCGGCCTCCACCAGCTGGGTCTGAGCACTCGATCCGCTTCTTGGCCCGGCGAGGACCACCAGCTAATAATCTAGCAATCGGGAGAACGTCAAACATCCCTGGACTAAAAGTTGCAGGAAAAAGAAAACAGCTCAGGAAGTTTATTATCTTTGCTGGTATTTCTTCCCACTTGATCTTTTTCTCAGACATGTATACAGACTGCCTTTAGACTTGGCTTTGGCGCTTATTTCATATGTGGTGTGTTTTACTTAGCTGTGCCTGGCAATTAAATACACACTGTACTTTTATTATCCAGCAAATCTGCCTTGACTCCGCTAGCAAATACCAAAGCCACTCCTCTTTTTAAAAATACCAAGACTCAAAAACAAAAGCATTAGACTTTCTACACGGTTTTGTTCCCATTTGATTTGAACCACTACACAGCAGAAAAAGGTGACCAATATTTAAGGAAGAGTTGATTGGACATGGTCTAGGCCTGTGGACTACTTTCATTTAATTTTTGATTATCTGCATGTATAATATTTTGCATGGTTGGCTCTTCCACTTTAAAGTTTTGTTTTAAAGGCCATCTTTCTTAGCCACTAAAATTCAAAAAACAATAACTCTAGAGTTAACACTAAGTTTCCATTTTTAGATAAAATTGTTACTTCTTACATATTTTTCCCTCTGCTGACTTTCTACTTGTAAACTTTGTGTCAGTTCCACAGGCCCCAGGGTCAGAAGTCTAGGTTATATTTTAGGTATGTCACTCCATTTTTTAAAAATTCAAGTTCACCCAGAAACTGAGAGATTCGGTGGCTAACTTGGTGAAAATGACCCCTAATTTCCTTAGTTAAAAGCTGTAAGGGCTAAACTGTATGAATAGACATGTATACCCAATCCAAATTTTTAGACACTAGAAAACAGGCAAGTCACAGTAGTGTGAGGTTCCACTGTCCCTCCTCAGTATCCCCCAATGCCACTTACAGAATTCAAAGGACAGTTTAGCTCAATTTCTCCACCGCCAGAAGCTGGTACAATCTCTCCAGCGAAGTCCCCAGCACTGATTCTAGCTGTCCTGGGCCCTGCCTGATATCTGAGGCACTGCCCTCTGCTGGAAGAGCTTTGGTCTATGAATTATGACTCTCCCCATAGGTCACTGCTCCTTCCACACGTGCTGTTGCTCATTTGGAGTTCTGCTGCTCATGTCCCTGACTAGCTGTCTCCAGACTGTCTGGTGGAATCCTCAGCCCTCCACCAGCCATTCTTGTAACTGAGTCTGGAAATTCCTCTTCTGATCCAGCTAATGTTGAGCAATCATATCAAGTCTCTGCTCTTTTACTAAACTGGCACAACAGAAAGTTTTATTATTTATTTATTTTTGAAGTCGTCTCACCTGTTGGCAACTCTAATATCGCCGAGTTGTTGCCTGTGTTTTGGAGAGAGTTCTTTGTTTTTCCATACAGTGAAAAATACTACTGCCCTCAGTTCAGAGTCCTGTTGAGTCCCTCTCACCAACTATAGGGTGGACAAATGTCACTCATACTCAGTCTGAAGAGGTTTTCTAAACTTTCTTAGAAGGTGTTAATTTCACCACTGATTAGGAAAGTCAGCAAATGGAAGTAAAAGTTCTTTAATTATTTTTTAAAACTATTTCACAAAATTGGATACTATGCAGCTATTTACATGGTAGATTGGTAAGTGCCAATATGAAAAGATGGCCAAGATATATAGATGACAAAGGCAAGATACTGAACAAATGTATGGTTGCTCTCATTTATATAAAATACATGCGTGCAGCTGGGTAGTAATCTTTGCAAATCAGGAGACTGAGGCAGGAGGGTTGCAAGTTGGAGGCCAGCTTGGACAATTTAATAAAGCCCTCAACAACTTAGCAAGACTCTGTCTCAAAAAATAAATAAATAAATAAAAAGGACTAGGGATATAGCCCTGAGTTTAATCCCCAAAAGTGTGTAATATAGCCATTCAAATCTGAAAAGAATTTTAAACAGCAATCAGGTTTTATTGGGGAAAAGGGAGTAAAGTAAATGTGTGTGTGTGTGTGTGTGTGTATTTGTAATATTTATAATATTTCTAAAGGAGAAACAAAAGAAAGTTGTTCATCACCACTTTACTGGGGATCCATGGACAGGTCTGCCCAATTTAAAAAACCTCCCTATTCCTGCCCACTCTCCTCAAACATCTCTATACTTAGAAAAGCATTTCTCATACATTATCTCAATTGGTCACAGTTGTTTGATAGTGTACTCTCATTAGGCAATGAGGGTAGAAAGACCAATTAGAAGAGTGTGGTTTGGCAGTTAAGAGGTAGGGCTCTGAAATACAGTGGAGGACATTTAAATAGCAGCCCTCCTACCTTCTAGCTGTGTGACCTCAATTAAGTGATTTCACAGGTCTGAGCCTCTCACCTGTAAAGGAGGATAAGAATTTAAGATGTGAATGTAATGAACCATTAAAAGTAAAGTGCTTAATTCAGTCCCCTGCACATTATAAAGCCTCAACACATTGCCAGCTATTTGGTTTTTATTTAAAAGATGTAATGAAGTGTTAGGGTTTTAAAAAATAGAGAACATGGGGAGGAAAACAAAACATTTAAAACCGAAATATCTCAAAATTGCAGAAAAACAATTCAGTTCTTTCCAAAAATATATATTGTTAAGTTTCTGTGCTTCCTTTCTGAGGAAAAACATTATTTTCATACTAATATATCTACCAATATGTATCCTATGTGTATATACATGCATTCTTAAAATTATTGCAAAATTAATCATGCTATAAATATTATCCTGCACTTGCTTTTTCACTTACTATATTTTGATAGTTTTTTTTCCCATCTCGGAACATAGATTTTCTTCATCCCCCACCCCCATGGCTGTACCATACTTTAATTACCCAACTCCCCACTTGAGTATAATGGTTGCTTTCATTTTTTTCACATTCTTTGTGCATATATTGTTGCCAGTTCATCTTTAGGGTGAATTTCAATAATTGAAACAAAGAGTACTCACACTTAAAATTCTTCTGGCAAGTACTGCCAAACTGTCCTTCAGAAAGGTCACACCAATTCACATTCCCACCAGTGCAGGATGACCATATTGCTTTCTTTATAACCCTAGGTATTACTAATTTTAGCATTTTATGGCTATTGTTTCTTGCTTTAGGGTATCTAGAGAACTGGAAAATGCAGGGTAGTGTTTTAGAAGGAATTTGGGTGTCAGAGTCCTAACACTGCCCTATTCCAGCTACAACTCCAATTCTTTCATGTGTAAAATTGGGCATGATAGCAGTATCTTATACATATAAAATAAGCAAGACAAGTCACTCAAAGCATTTAGGCTTCAAAAACACTAACTGCTTAATAAATCACTCAGATAATAGGCTCAATGATGGAGATGGGGGAAATTCTCCAAAAATCATGCCCTTGAAATTCAGAACTTTTGCTTCAATTCTGTACCAATACCTTCAGAGAAACTATTGCTCAATCAGTTTCAAGAACACAACCAAATTTTTATGGTGGTAGCAAAAAAATCTTAGGGTATAAATCATATACAGAATATGTAAATTAGCAGTGCATAATCTGAATTTACAAAATTAGCTTGGCTCAAGTTTAAAGTGATTTTCAGGCACCAGTTTCTCACGTTGATTATTTCTCCCTTCCTCCTTTCAAGTTGGTGCCTTTTTCCAGTTGCAATCCTTATAGCTATTGGCTGTCTTGGATCATTTACCCTCACTTTTCCCTGCCAGGTGAATTCTTTTGCCTTTTAGGTCCTTAGTCTACCTACAGATGTCTTCTGAAGGGTGTCTCCCCTCTTATTTCAATGCTTTAGGAACTCCCATTGATACCACTAAGAGTGTTCAGGATTCCTTCTAGCTTCTAAGAAATCCAAACTTCCCTTTCAAATCCTACCCCTAGCTACATCAGCCATTGTTCCTGCATGTCAGGCTCCCCAGGTACACAGAACCAATTTTTTAAACCTTTCTTGCCACCTTCTCATTATAAAAATAATGTTGCTTGCAAAAAAGTTTTTAAGTAAAGGTGCAATCCTACCACCCACAGAAAATCACCATCAACATTTTAGTGTTGTTCACAGATTTTCCTGAAATAAAGAATATTTTTTAAACTGAGAATGGGATCATATAATTTTGCAAGCAACTTCTTTCAATTATTGAAACATCGTTTTTGTACAAAGTAGTAAAAAGACTTGTGCCATGTGTGGTGGTCCTTGTTATCACAGGGACATTGGAGGCTGAAGCAGGAGGGTTGTAGGTTTGAACCCAGTCTCAGCAACTTAGTGAGAGCCAGTCTTAAAACAAAAACAAAAAGGGCTGGGAATTCAGCTCACTTGTAGAGTGCCCCTAGGATCATTTCCTAATAATACACATGCACGTATAACCATCATCATGGTCTTTTCTACAACCTTAGTTGGTATTAATCATGTTCAACCCTGCATACCTGGAATCCTTCATCCAAGCACCGGAATTTCATGGGAAGGTCTGCTTACCTCAGAAGCCAGTACCCCAGCCTGGCGAGGCAAACACTCCTATAAAAACATAAACCTTATTTTGCAGGTGTGACAACTAAGAAAATTCATTCCACAGAACTCAGGGGCCTTCTAAATGGGTTGTTTTGAATAGAGTTCGGATCTCCTTCTTCATTTCATTTTTAATTTCAAAGATAGTAATTAGGAAATCATTTTGTAGTCTATTAAATATTAATCTATTTATTTAATCTATACAAACCTAAGGAATCTATATTAATAATAACCATACCCCTAATGTACTGCACTAGAATGACCTGGAGGGGATGTTAAAACACAAATGAAAATCCCAGATTTTTTGATTCAGTAAGTGTGGGGGAGGGTTGATAATTTATATTTCTATGTTCCCAGGTGATACTTTTGCTACTGGCCCTGAGACCATACTTTAAACATCACTTCAGGCCATCACATATGGAAGGGCCTGAGTTCCATCCCCAGTATTGCAAAGTTTACACACACACACACATACACACAGCCGGTGTTCTAGGATGTGATAGAACTTTATATCAGGCCTTTCCTACTCAATATTCATAATTATAGTTATTGAATTCCTACTGTGTGTCAAGCACTTTTATAGCACTTTTGAGGAAGACAGACAATGAAATCAACATTTATAGTATGGTGTGGCAAGTACTACAATAAGGACATGACCAGGGTGCTATAGAGGGCTCAGGAAGGGCACCAAGGATGGTTTCTTGGAGAAGGCGATTGGGCTGTAGGCAAAGACCAGAGGAATTGGCAGAGGCTAGAGATAGATAAAGAAAAACCTGTGAAATAAGCTATGGAGTTTGGCCTTTCTTGAAGGTTGTAGGTTTTTTGTTTTGTTTGGGATGCTTTTGTTTGTTTGTTTTTGCTGTCTGGGGATTGAACCCAGAGTGCTTTACCACTGAGCTACACCCCCAGACTTTTTTTTTGAGACAGGGTCTCACTAAGTTATTAAGTTGTTTAGATTCTTGTTATGTAGTTGAGGCTGGGCTTGAACTTGTCATCTTCCTGTTTTAGCCTCCCTAGTTGCCAAGATTACCAGCACGTACAATGATACTGGCATGAAAGCCAGTGTTACAAAGGTTAGGTAGCACACTACCCTGAACAAAAGTCTGAGCTAAGAATCCAGGCCCAGATTAAACTATTAGCTGTGCTGCTTAAGAAGATGTTCCTTACTTCTCTGAGTTTCCCTTTCCTCAAGTGTAAGGGTAAAATAGCATCTACCCTTTTTAAGTGTTTTGAAGATTAAGGATAATTACCTAAATGCCTGACATATGGTAGGTGTTTAACAAAGGGTGATAATGATCAGATTTGAATTTTAGAAAGGTGAAATTGTGAAAGGCATACTTCTCAGATTGTTAGAATTCATTTGGCACTTCCAGGCAACTTCAAATAAGGCAAATACTCTAGAGATGAGGAAACTGAGGCATATGGCCAAGTTCACTCAGCCAGTAAGTGCACACTTAAATGGAGAACTGGTATACTAAATTTTTCAAACCTTATATATTTAATTTTTTTCTTTTCCTTTGTAGGTATAACACCACCAAGCACAAATGTAATCTTCTTGAATGCTTCTACTGTCAACATGATTTAATTAATACAAATAATTCAACCCGTTTTCAATGATGCATATACAAAACATGCCAGTTTCTTCATTAGAAGTCATTCTTCCCCTCCCCCATTTACAAACTCATTCTTTTTTATAAATGGTCATTTGTAACAATTACATTCAACACCAGATTTTGTGTGTGTGTGTGTGTGTGTGTGTGTGTGTGTGTAATAGAAACTCTTACTATGAAATTGAGTTTTCTTTAATAGTTGAAAAGTATGGTTATGAAAACATTGCAGACTCCAGTCCCACCTGATGGCAACTTTAAATTTATCCCAAGTGATTCAGAACTTAGAGTGAAATTGTGACTTAACCTGGGTCTCCATGCACTCTTAGGAATTTCGCCAGCAGGTAACCACAAATTGGAATAGTTGGGCATGGTGGTTCACACCTGTATTTCCAGGGATTCTGGAGGCTAAAGCAGGAGGATCATAAGTTGGAGGCTAGCCTCAGTAACTTGGCAAAACCCTGTCTCAAAATAAAAAATAAAAGGGCTGGAGATGTAGCTTAGTGGTAAAGCCCTGCTGGAGGTTAATCCCAGTACTTCTCCTCCAAAAAGATATTGCCTAAAGATTGAATTCTTGGACATTAAAAAGACTGGTGTCTGAATACTTTTTTTTTAAAAGGCTGATATTGAAGTGTGAGAAATTAGGTGAAAAATAATGTAAAGATAAGATAGAATTTATTGTTTGATATAATAGGTCATCATTATTTCTGTTTTAAATTCTCAGCAACTTTAAAATCTTTATTTAATTTTTCTTATTTGAGACAACTAACAGAATATGCAGAAGTCTGGCACTAGGTGTCAGCAGAAGATTAAATTAGAAACATCCACCTTGTTTTTTGTTTTTCTTTTCTATTTTTCTATATTTTTCAGAGTTTTAGAACAATAAAAATAAAGTACATGTCCTGGATTTTAAAAGAAGACAGTGCACATTTCCTCATTTGCTGTGAGAATATCAGCACAAGAAGTGAGTAGCAGCTCAAAGGCACCTGAGGGAGATCACCATGGCTCAAGGAATTATAAGACTAAGTTTTACCTTCATTTAGGAAATATTCTGGAACTAAACTTTCCATCAAGCAAAAATATGGGGATTCAGGAGTTTTGAGGTAAGGATGGGGAGGGTGGTCAGACACACTCCTGTGAACCAGTTCTAATCATTTACACATGGAAATATAATGTTCAAGCCAATCACAATGCTTGTACTGATAACTCAGTAAATGTTCTTTCCACGTGGATAAAATTAACTTAGAGGATTGCTTTGAGAACCAAGTGAGTTGGCTGATCCTAAGGACCTCTCAAATTTAGTACAGGCTGAACATTCCTAACCTGAATACTCCAAATATGAAATGCCATAAGTGACGAATTCCACACCTGACTTCACATGCCAGATCACAGGTGAAACATAGGAGCACTAAAATATTCTATAAAATTACCTTTAGGCTATCTGTATAAGGTGTGTATGAAACAGAAGTGAGTTTCCCGTTTAGACCTGTTTACCATTCCCAAGATGTCTCATGATCTATATGCAAACATTCCAAAATCTGAAAAAGGAGTCATGGTAGTTCAGTGATAGAATTCTTGCCTCCCCAAATAGAAAAAAATCAGAAATCTGTAATACTTCTGGCCCCAAATATTTCAGACAAGGAATAGTCCCTGTGTATATTCAATATTTAGCATAATTTTTCTTTTTTTAATCTCCAAATCTTTTCCCTCTTCTTGTTTTCTATCACAGTAAATTATATCACCCACCAACCAGTTAATGAAAGTAGAACCTAGGGTATCATCCTCAATTCTTCCTTCATCCTCACTTTCCATAATCAAAAAAAACTATTAAGTCTTGACAATTCTTCCTCCTTACTACTTCTTACATCTCTCCCATTCTGTGGTATACTGTAGTGCGTAGAGATTTGAGAAACTTTTGTGACATCTCTTTGCCAAACTTGGTAATAGCCTCTTAAATGGTTTGGATGTCTCCAATCTATCCTCATAGAAATATATTCTTATTCTTGACCTCTTTTGCCATTTAAGTGTGGACTTGGGCTCATGTAATGATCCTTGTCCCTCATCCAGGAGTTGCCAAGAACTTCTTAGAAAGTTAAATCTCAGTTATCCATCCTAAGTAGTCCATCTTTATAAATTATCCATGGATCCTTTCGAAGTCTTTGTCTGAAGAAAACATTAATTGTCCTCATACATATGAAAAGAAGCTAAGCCTCACTCCATAGTGAGAATGGTGGAATTTATACCACAGTGAGAAACCATTTTTCATAAATCAGTGAAATGTTTGTTAATACACTTTGCAGGCAAAAGTGGGGGAAACTAACACTCTCAGACACTGATAGTAGATTGTAAGCTGTTAACTTCTATCTAGGGCAATTTGGCAATTTCTGTCACCATTATAAATCTACATACCCTTTGATCCAGCAATTCAAGCTTTAGAAATTAATCCTACAGTTATACTCACATGCATTTGAAATGACATAGGTAATGACTATTTATTGCAAGATTGTCCAAATACTGAGAACTGAAATATTTGGTGGCCCCTGGGGAGATGTAGCGGGTGACCAAGGAACTTTTCTGTCTCCTGTTTTGCCCTTTGAACTTTTAACCATATTTAAACAAATGACTGGATGTGTGCACTTTCCTCTATCTTATGCCTTAAGATAGAGGAGGGTGTGGTTAGGAGATTCAAATTCATATGTACATTAATTCATGACCAAAATGTGACAAAAACATGATACTAATGGACTGACTACTGCAAAATAGATGACCTATCCCATCTGTAGCTCCATGGGTTTCATTGTGTGGTCCCCAGACTGCACCATTGGCATCTCTCAGAAATTGTTAGAAATGCAAGGTCAGGTCCCACTGTAGACCTACTGACTCAGAAACTCAGAGGTTGGGTCTAGCCATCTATGTTTTAGTAAGTTCTCTGGGGAACTCTGATGCATGATCAAGTTTAAAAAACACTGCAAGCTTGGGGTTTTGGCTCAGCAGCAGAGTGCTGGCCTCGCATGTGCAAGGCCCTGGGTTCAATCCTCAGCACCACATAAAAATAAATAAAGTTATTAAAAAAAACTTCAAGCTCATATCACCTGATAAATTGTGTGTATTTGATGAGTGCTTGTTGTTTAGATCATGTCCTTTTCCCTCTTAAACTTGTCATGCCACCCAGTCCTATTGATTACTCC
Organism: Marmota marmota marmota; assembly: GCF_001458135.2. Classification (NCBI taxonomy): domain Eukaryota; kingdom Metazoa; phylum Chordata; class Mammalia; order Rodentia; family Sciuridae; genus Marmota; species Marmota marmota. Next base: position 335,297 of record NW_026000252.1, read on the forward strand.
TCTAGAATACCTCATGCACCCATTGGCTACTGCCTCTTCCCATTCTCAGCCTCATCACCTCACACTATAGGAGGCTTCCAATTCCTCTGTCTCTACCATTGTTCCTTCCAGTTCAACCCAATAATTCTAAAATATTATTCTAAAAAACTACTTTGTATATGTCAGTCATTGGCCTACTCAAAAATAAGTAACAAATGCCTCATTGCCTCCAAGACAAGGTACATATTCATCTGCTGGGCCTTCAATGATTTCTTTTTAGCAGTTCTGGGAATGAAACCGAGGGCTTCATGCAGCCAGGCAAGTGTACTACAACTGAGCCACATCCTCAGCAACCCCAACAATGATCTTAATTTGGCTCCCAACTAACTTGAAAGCTTATTTTTCTCTTTTGAGTCCTCAACAGCAGCCCTCCTAGTATCCAGTTTATTCCTTAGACACACCAGAATTTTTGCCTGCAAATCCAACTTTCTCACTTAACTCCTACTTATCTATTAGGTTCACTTAGAAGTCTCTTTCTCTTTTAAAACACATTTCCCAAGTGCTTCATCCAGGTAAGGTGCTTCTATTGCACCCATGTGTCCTTGCTATATTTTAACGGTTTTTTTCCTGTCTCCTCCACTAGTGTGTAACCTCCCTGATGGCAGGAACATTGGTCCTTTTTATGCTTGAGCCTTCAGTCACATTGCTCTGAAAACTATAATTTGGAGGGGTGAATCTGAACATGTAACATCACACCCAAGGACAATAAAGTGGCATAAAAAATGTAAGAGCTGTGGAATTAAATGCAAAGAGAGAGGAAAGGCAGGAAATGTATCCTCATCGAACTATTGCATGGGCCAGGCACCTTACAAGAAATAATGACATTTATTTATTCATTTATTTATTTATTTGGGGGTACTGGGGATTGAACTCAGGGGCACTCAACCAGTGAGCCACATCCCCAGCCCTATTTTGTATTTTATTTAGAGACAGGATCTCACTGAATTGCTCAGCACCTCGCTTTTGCTGAGGCTGGCTTTGAACTCACGATACTCCTGTCTCAGGTTCCCAAGCCACTGGGACTACAGCCGTGTGCCATTGCATCTGGCTATTAATGACATTTATTATCTTACTATCTTTTATGTTGTTTTCACACTAAAAGTAAATATATGCAAATAAAAAGAGCTTAAAAAAGCAAGCCTTTTTGGGCACATATTTGTGTTTCAGAAGACTGTTTCATATTAAGATTAGAAAAGGGGCTTTTGAATGTGGATTATGTTCCACCAGTAATAATTTACAACTAGATTCTTAAATCTTTTCCCCTACCTATTATCCTACTTTCCTCCTACTCCTTATAAATTAGTAACATCAATTGGGAGTTTGTCTAATTTAGGAAAAGGTAACAGAGAGTAAACATGGGAATTCTAACAAGTTTTAATTGCTTATCATGAAACCCTTCAATAACATTTGTAGTGCTACATGAATATCTATATATTCATTTTTAAGTTTTAATGACTTCAGAGGAGCTTTATGTCTCTATGTCTTTCCTCAAGTGATGGATTTCCTCAGTCCAAATTTAATCATGTAGGAGACAGTGCAATTTGTTTACTTTACAAAGCAGTTCTAATTGAAGCATTTGCTTCCAATACTCTGGTACTGCACCTGGAAGGCCATGAATTGGGTTTGGATATGCAAAATGTTTTGTACAATTTAAATTCTCCTTAGGGTCAGTGATAGGTGATCAAGTAAGAGAAAAATATAGAGGTTAGACTAGGTCAAGAATTAAGAAAAACAGATGTTTGGACTTTTGCCTAAAAGGGGAGAATCCAATTCAGAGTCACTACCTGGGATGGTATTGGAACTGACAATCTCCAAAGGCTTTGGTTTTGCTAAACCACAGCATATTTCCATGAGTTAAGACACAAGGGATCTGGAATATTTGTCATGGTAGAAAACTTGTGTCATTTAGAACTGTCAGCTATAACTCATAACATTTTTATGGATTTGAAAGTGATCCCCAAATTAGTAGGTAATTTGTATTTTGGCGGTAGCATTTTATTAAATATTAAAATATGGTTCTTCTGGTTGGACTATTGCCTAACATAATTATAATATAGTCATTATTTAAGCCCAACGTTGTGGTTGAACACACCCTCATATTTTGGTTGTTACTGCCAATTGGACAATATTTACTTACTATTCCATATGTAACTGCACTGCTGTTAATTTTTAAACTTTGCTTATGTTAATTCAAATATGTCATTAATTTCTACTAATGGTATTATTTGACTGAAGTGAAATTAGCACTATGCTAGGTGCTTTGTAGGAGCCAAAATTGTACAAGGCACTATTGAACTTCTTAAATATAAAAGTAAGGAGTTACATAGTTTCATAGACATTTAGCAAACATTTGCTCCTAGGACTGAAGAAGGCCCCAACTACTGAGGCAGAGATAGTGCACATAAGTGGATCATGACACAATTACAACAATAAAACAGGCCATGATGTGTGTCTTAGCCTCAGTCCCAATTATTCTGTTCCAAATTTCTATTTATGCACTAGTAGTAGGAAATGATAACATTGTGTCTTGAATGATTTTGTGTAACAAAATGCTATAGACTGGGAAATTTATAAAGAAAAGAAATTTAGCTGGCCACAATGGCCCACAACTGTAGTCCCAGCAACTCTGGACACTGAGGCAGGAGGATCACAAGGTTGAAGCTAACCTTGGCAACTTAGCAAGACCCTGTCTCAAAATAAAAAGTGAAATTAGCTCAATGGTAGATTGGCTCTGAGTTCAAGCTCCAATACCACAGTAAATAAATAAATAAATAAATAAGAAAATAAATTTATCTTTCATAGTTCTGGAGGCTGCAAAGTTCAAGTTCAAGGCACTGGCATCTGGTTTCTGGTGAGGGTCTTGCTGTATCCTGACATGGCAAATGGCAGAGGAGAAGTGGGAACAAATGTTGTGACCTCATATGGTGAAAGAGTGAAAACAGCGAACCCACTCTGCACACCCTTTTTTGTGGCATTAGTAATCCATTCACAAAGATGGAACCCTCAAGACCTAAGCATCACACATTGATCTCCACCTCCCAACACTGTTGCATTGGGCTTTAGGTTGAATATGAGTTTTAGAGGGGACAAAATGTGTATAATCTCTAAAGTAGTTGAAAGATTATTCGAAAACACTTGGTAACTTCCAACATGAGCTGTGGTACATGTTCTAATATATTCCATTGGACTAGATTTTTATCATTGGAGAATACACAAGGTGTTTTGGAATAGCCAAGCATCATTTATAGTCAAATTGAATGAATAAAATGAGCTAAAGAGATAGTCCATAAGTTTTGAGTTTAAAGGGGAGTATGATAATTAAGAAATGAGATTGATTTTTCTTGAGGGCCTTATAATTGGCTCTGAAGGCAATTGCAAGGGATGTTTCAAGACTTGCAAATATAGTATGGTAGACCTTTTCCCAAGGGATAAAACTTATCTGGCATACTTAAGATTTCAGAGTTTGTTGAGTTTGAAGTACTGGGTGTGTTTTTAACCGTTGCATATTATACCAGACTTATCCTTGTTGCTATACTTTTGGAATAAGTATCATCTCTTATTTGTGAAGGAGAACATTTTAAAATAATACTGAATGTCCTCTTCTTTCAGCTATTCATTATGTGCAGTATGCTGAACAAGACTAACACCCACAGCAACTTTATGTAGTAGTTGTCACTTCTACCACTTAATAAATGCCATGGAGGTCCAGAATAAATAAGTAGTAGATCAATAAAAATCAGAATCTTCCTTCAAGTTTGCCAAGAATCAGAAAACTCTCCATAAGATTCTTCAAAAACCTAAGACTGGAACCACCATTTGACCCAGTTATCCCACTCCTCAGTATACATTAAAAATAGTTAAAAGCAGCATATTACAGTGATGCAGCCACATTGCAGTCCATAGCAGCTCAATTCACAATAGCTAAGGTATGGAACCAACCTAGATGCCCATAAACAGATGAATAGATAAAGAAAATGTGGTATATATACAGAATGGAATATTACTCAGCCATAAAGAAGAATGAAATTGTGACATTTGTCGGTAAATGGATGGATCTGGAGAGTCTCATGCCAAATGAAATAAGCCAATCCCAAAATACTAAAGGTTGAATATTCTCTCAGATATGTGGATGATAATCCATAATTGGTATTGGAGGGGGACAGGAAAAATAGAAGTTCATTGGATTAGACAAAGGGGTATGAAGAAAAGGGAGGGAGTATGGGAATAGGAAAGACAGTGGAGTGAATCTGACTTAACTTTCCTATGTTCAGATATGAATACACCACAGTGAATCTCACCATCATGTGCAACTACAAGACTGGGATCTTAATTAGAATAAGATATGATATATTCCATGTTTGTATAAATATATCAAAATAGATTCTACTGTCATGTATAATTTAAGAGAACAAAATATTTTTTTAAAGAACATAAAAAAGTTCTCAATAGTGTATTTGAGAAGTTCTTGCTCATTAGTTAATAATGTATCATTATTACAATTGACTCTCTTTTTGATGTTGTAATGCCATTTTAATTGACTAGTGCACACCATTAGTTCCATATTCTCCTGCCAGAGACTAATGTGATAAAAAGTCTCAATTTATTTAATTAATAAATGAACATGAAGACTTTTCCAATATGTCTGTCATCTACGGAAGGGCTTTCCCTCTTTTGTTCTGTAGTTGGTTTATTTTACTGAGCTTCAAGTCTTTCTGACCCATAGTGCCTATTCGTCTTGACTCCTGATAAAAGTTTTTTAAAATAGTTTCCAGATTTCTAATTTTTTTCACAGACAATTAAATGGTAACTATCTAACCAGAGGTAATTTATTTCATCACTCTGAACTTGTTTTGTCTTCCACCTGGGAATAAAAATACCCCTCACAGGATTGATGGATGGTCTGAATATAGTAATGTATTTGAACTGACATTGAAGAAATACAATGTATGGAACAAAATATACAGTATTTTTTTCATGTTGATTATGTGATTGCCTAACCACTAAGTCAATGTGGATTCTTCTGTAATTTGATCGAGGCACTGAGCTGGCTCTAGAGAAAGATTGCTTGCCTGTGTTAGCTCCAGAAAACAGAAAGGAGTCATATATTACAAAAGTCCAGGCTCTGAAAGATTTCCTTTTGACAATCAAGTATGGCAGCTGTTACTACTCACTGTCTAAAGTATTTGATGAGGTAGTTTATATCAATGAACCCGATGGAGACTTTTCTCCAAAAAGGCACCCTGCAGGGAAAAGCTGATTGGCTGAAGAAGGAGAATAAAGGGAAGGAGAAGACACTCTCAGTGTATGAGGTAGGGGTCCTCCCAGGACATTCAGCCCTAATTCTTGACCATTGTTGGAGGTTAAGCTAAGCTCCCTGCATTGTAAACATTTTGTTTCTTTAACTAAAACTAGAGGAGAGTCTGAAGAATAATACTTGTTTTCCTTATCCCATTGAGATACTGTGAAGACCTTTGTGGATTGTAAAGAGCCATATATGACTAGGGAATTAACTCAACAAATGTTTATTGAGTACCTGCTGTGTATAATGCACAGAAATAAAACATTTACCTGCCCTTAAGAAACCAGTAGTCCTCAGAGAAAACAAAATATATAAAAATAAGAGATGTCAGGTAGAAAAATCATGAGTGCTAAAATAGAGGCAAACATTATGTTTCAAAAAAATAAATCAAGTACATGGGATTCATCAATAAGATGATTAAATAATAAAATGATTATTTTAAAGTTATGCATTTAAAAATTCATATTCCTATTCTCAATGAACTTATAGCCTAGGAAGGAAACAGACATGAGCAAATAAGATCAAATGTGGCAGATATAATGGTGGACACTCAGATTCTAGTGGTGGAGGGAAGAGCATAGACAAGAACACAGGGGGGCAATGAGGTAGGGGAGGGGGGCCTACCTCTCATGATTCCATGTGGGGCTACTGACATGGGCTGTGGGAAGAGAAGAGGCACAGAAAAGAATGAAGAGACAATGTTTTTCTTTTTCATAACTGCCCCAAATTAGGACTGTAGCCCTCGCTTCCATCTCTGTTCCCTTTGTTTCATAAAATACCTTAAGTCAGGTGCATGCAAATCTGGAAGCACCTGCATTTGCCAGAAAGCTCTGTTTCCAGAATTTTTTACAAGTATTTTCCACATAACAAACATGCTACTGAATGGCACACCTGAATTTGGGGTGGTGCTTTGCTATCTACTTCAGATTGGTTAAAGGCTTTCTGTGTGAAACTCTTTTCTTATTGGAAAAAATAAAGGTCAGGGAAATTTCAGTTAACCATAAGAACACACATTCATTGGCATTGAAATAATCCATTCAGATCTCTACAGCTCCGAAGCAGTTGTGACCTCACTAAATGTTGGTATTGTTCTGAAATATTTTTCCACTAAAGTCTGCACTTTCCATGTTCCCATTCCTTTTCCCTCATGCTGTGGTTCCACTTGCAATCTTGTTTACCAGTCTGATGGGAATGGGTCCTTTCCTTATTGCTGTGGGACCTGTTGGTTATTGTGTTTGAGCTCACAGGAATAAATGAGTGCTTGGTGCTCCTAAGAGGCTGACATGTTAGTGTTCTTTTGTGATGTATTCCCCTCTCAGTATTGGAGAGTCTTTATGTGCTGTTGACTACAGGCTATCTTACAGAGCATCATTCCTACCTCTTCAGCAGGAGCTAGTCTAGTGCAATAGCCATTTGCCATAGGGGAATTCCATTACTTCTCCTTACCAGAAGGATAGATTCTGTCTGTTTTTTACACTGAAGATGGGGAAAATTTAATTAAATTCTTTCAAGTGCTAGATTTACTTACACTATCAATTTACTGCTAAAACTACCATTCTCAATTTGGAGAAAGAGAATAGGACCATATGTCTCAAACTTATCAACTGTCAGCACTTCTAGTAATAGTTTTCTGTTTAGAATCAAAGAAAGATTTGGATTTTTGAGTCCCTGAAGCCCTCTAGTTAGAATCTGATGGACTTCACAATTTGGAACTGAATTTACTGTACACTTTTGTTTATCAGAATGAGTTTTGCAATAAATCTAGTATCTTATTTGCAGTATGTCTTAAGGCCAAGTTTGGCAGCTTCTTCAAAAGGTAGTTCTTTTCTCCAATCGTTGCCTGCTGAAGACTATGCAAGAATTAGTTTAAACACCACCACTGCTAATAAATCATCCACATGTTTGGCCAAGTGACAAAACTGGCCTGTGGGGAAAGCTTGAGAAAGCTAGGATAAGTACACACATTCGTTGGCATGGAAATAAATATAAAGAAAAACTTGGCTAAAATTTCTGATGCCAGAAATACATAGTTCATAATCTTGTCCAAAATGTGATATTATGAGAGCATCCCCCTTGAGTTTCAGTTTAGATGACTATTGGAACAGAAATACATATGAATTTTCATATTTTTCTAATTCAAATATAAAATGTTTGACATTAGGACAAAAGTTGAACACAAATTATATCCAAAATCTAATGGGACATGAGACCTGTCCACAAGTAGCCTATAGGGCAGTTGGAAAGATGAGACTGCCACACATGGCATCGTTAAAGTCAAAGAAAACTTGTAATGAACAATGAAATACATATAACACAAAACTGTGTGGTTCAGGCATACCAAAGAAAGGAAGAGGAATGAAGGATTAATGGGGAGGCCTGGGGAAGACTTCCTCAAGGATTCATGGTTTGTGTTCTGACTCATAGGCTAGGCACAATTTGTATGCACTGAAGGAGACACTTTGATTGAAAAAGAGTAAGTGCATGAGAGAGAGAGAGAGAGAGAGAGTCAATATGGAAGGCAGTGGGACCAGGCTGCCTAGGATTGAGTCTGTGAAAGAGTTGGCATGGTTGGGTAGATTCAGACTTAGCTATGCAGGCTTAAGGATTTGGTTTGAGTTCCATAGACAAGAATCATCAGGATCCATTGAGAAGCATAATGACATGAGGAAAACAGTGTTGTGGGAAAATTAGACCAGGATTGATGGGATTACATATGGCCATCCAGATGGCAAATGCTCCAGTTGCAGAGATTCTTACTTGCCAGTACAATGAGCAGTGAGATGACTGTAAAGGGAAAGAGGCTGAAGCCTGGCATCCACTCAAACTATGATGGAAGCCAGGATCAACCAGAATGAATTCGGATGGGGAGGACAGTTTCAGATGGCTTATGAGAGTGCTGAGATGAAATATTCTGATACAGTGCACATAAAGGAAACTAAGGAAAAAAAGAAATGAAGGAAAAGAAGAGCACTGGAAGTGTGAGGGTTCATTATTATCTGGCCCCTGCCTCCCACCCCCACCTAATTTTCATGCATGCTTCAGTCATTTTGCAGTGCCCGTGGTGCCCAGTACACACTTACTCCCATTTTTGCTGAATGTATTTGTTCTAGGCAGAATGTCCACCAAAGATATCCAGGTTGGAAATCCCTGGAATCTGAATATACTACATTATGGAGCAAACAAATTCTTACTTTTGCAAATGTAACTAAGGTTACAGACCTCAAGATGGAAAGATTATCCTGGTTTATCTGAGCTGATCCATTCTGATCTGTAGTCAGAGAGATGGCAGAAAAAGAAAGAGAGATTTGAAGTATGAGAGGAACTCGCGGATGTAATATCCAGTTTTGCTCGAGGGAGGAGGTGACACAGAAATTATGAAAAAGAATGAGGGTGGCCTCCAGGAACAAGGACTGGTTTCTGGCTGATAGCCAACAAGGAAATGGGGACCTCCATCCTACAAATGAAAGGAACTAGATTTGGTGAACAACCTGAGTGGTAGTGGAAGTAGATTCAGCCTAGAGCCCCAGAAAAAAAAATAGCTGCTGACAAATTGGTTTTCACCTTATGAGACTCAGAGCATCGGAAGCATCCAAGCCATATTGACATCTAGATAAAAGTTTCTAACACACAGAACTGTGAGATAATAAATAGCTGTTGTTTTAAGAAGTGTAATTTGTGGTGTAGTAATTTGTTATAGCAGTCATAGAAAACAAATATAGTGTCCTTTAACACTCAGCTCCTACATCATGCTTTTGGGAAGGCTTTTTAATTATGGTAGCCAATTGCTATTGGGTCAGTAGGGCTTAGGAATAATGTGGTGGTGATAGTTGCTGGACATGCAAATAAAAGCAGGTCAATTCATCCTAAAGAATCTGGAAAAGCTTAGAAATTTCAGGCAAATAAGTTCTGCCCACCAGCTCCTAAGTCCCTCTTATGCAGTACACTCTCCAACATGCTTTTTGGTTCTTCACTCTTAAATAGGAATGCATAGCCAAAGATCAACATCCATTTGAAGGAAAACTCCAACTTACAAGAAAGAGACCAAAATGAAGAAGGAAAAATAGAAAACAAATCAGAACCATGTTGAGAATAGAGAAAAATGTCTATGAAACAACAGTTAATATCCTCAAAGAAATAAGAAAAGGTATCAAATCACTAAAACATGAACATGGCTATATGAAAGAAAGAATAATCAAAGAACAAAAAGAAGAACTAGAAATTAAAATATGATAGCAAAAATTTCAGTGGAATAGGGTTGAAGACAAGTTGAGGAAATGACACAGAAACTATAGCAAAAAGATAAAGATTTCATTAATCAAAATTGCTTGAGTGACTGGGTATAGTGATACATGTGAGTAATCCTGGGATTTGGGAGGCTGAGGCAGGAAGATTGGAAGATCAGGGAGGGCTTCATCAACTTAGCAAAACCCTGTCTCAAAAAAAAAAAAAAAAAAAAAAAAA
>NW_026000252.1:345120-396134 GCF_001458135.2 Marmota marmota marmota
GGGGATCAAACCCAGGGTCTTGTGCATGTGAGGCAAGCACTCTACCAACTCAGCTATATTCCCAGCCTAAGACTTACCCATCTTAAGGGATTACTGGTAGAAAACCCAAGTTCCTTATCACTAGGCTAAGATGCTTTGCATTTAACCATACCATCTTTTTTTTTTGGGGGGGGGCAATGCTGGGTATTGAACCCAGCACACTAGTGCATGCTAGGCATGTGCTCTACCACTGTGCTATATCCCCCAGACCAACCACACCATCTTTAATGAACTCATGGTTCCAAACAAATGCCTGAGAGAGAAACTCCTGGAGATTAGTCTATTCATGAGACAGGCTTTGGTAGCACTGTATACCTTTTCTCTCCTAGATAAACTGTCAGGAACTTTATTCATTAAATAAATTAATAAGTGTGGGTGCAATATTAGTTAATGGGTATTCCGGGATCTTGAAGGAGTTCACAGTGCAGTGAGGAGAAAAGATAGAAGGGACAATTGAAATGCAGTGTGATCATTGTTACATAGGTGATAAATTGGAATTATTGAGATTTTGTAGCTGCCTGGAGGAAGATGGGTAGGTGATGTCCAAATTGAGTCCTAAAAGTGATGGAATACAACAATGAACAATTCAGGTAGAGACTGTCAAGGAACTTGCTCTCCAGTGAAGAGGATAGATAAACTCACAAGCAATAAAAATCTTCTGCACTAAGTGCTAGGAGGAAGGTAAACCCAGGATTCCTCCAGAACACAAAGAAAAACTCCCAGTGGAGATGGGGGAAAGGTGTAAGTAGATGGGATCACATTTACAGTGATGACTGTACCTGATTTTGGTCTTCATGGGCATTGGCCAAGATGGCTTGACAGAAAGCTGAAGACAGACTATGGGTCCAAATATACAGAAAATTGTTCTCTGGGAGACAAGTGAAGAACACCACATTAAAGTACAAGCTAAACTTCTATAATAGAGATCCTAAAAACATAAAAGTTTCTCTTTCTCTCATGTAACAAATCAAAGGGAAAACAGGTAGATTATTCTACTCTATGGGATATTCCAAAGACCCAGCATCTTTCTATCTTATGGTTCTTCATCTCCTAAAAATACTGTCCTTTTCTGCAGAGTTAAGGCTAGCACATCATCACCATGTCAATGTTTTAGCCTCTAGAAAAGGAGGGAGAGAGAGAAAAAAAAATGTACAAAACAAGTAACTCAAATGTTAGAGGCATTGTTTATACATCCATTATTGGTTACATGAACACACATGAGTGTAAGCTGCAAAAGAGGTTGGGAAATGTAGTGTCTATTCTGTAATGTTTCTTGCTAAATCTCAGGGATTTACGTTACTAAAGGAAATAAAGGGAAAGAATGGACAGTAGAGAAAAAGTAGAGTAGTCTCTAACACGTGCTAATCTGCTTTCCTATGAATGGGGGAAAGCAGTTTTAGAAGGAAAGTAGTTTGATGTTAGTTGGAGAGGGATTGAGCTGAGGCCAATTAAAGAGTTACAGTATCCTCTACTGTTGGCACAAATTCGAAAATTGAGTATCATCCTTGACTATTCCCTTATCATTTTTTTATACTGGAGATTGAACCCAGGGATGCTTAACCACTGAGCCACATCCCCAGCCATTTTTATTTTTATTTTGAGACAGGATCTCACTAAGTTGCTGAGACTGGCATCTAACTTGTGATCCTTCTGCCTCAGCCTCCTGAGCTTCTAGGATTATAGGGGTGCACCACTGTGCCTGGTTTCCCTTATCATCTTTTTTTTATTAGTTGCTCAAGACAATACAATGATCTTGACATATCATACATTTGATTCAAATGGGGTATGAATTCTCATTTTTTCCACGTGTACAGATTGCAGGATCACATTGATCCCTTATCATCTTAACATAGCCTATTCATAACTACCAGCTTCTGTCTATCATATCTTCTGATGTTCTCTAGAAGCCTCACCACCATTGCTTAGTCCAAGGTACCCAAACCGGTCTCCCCAGGATTGCCTCCCAATAGCTTTTTTTTTAGTCTCCCTGACTCTACACTTGCTTCCTTCCAAACCTTATGTTACACACTGCATTGTGTTCCCGCCCAACCCCTCAAAACTCTCATATGTTGAGGTCCATTCCCCAATAACTCAAAATGTGAGTGTATTTAGATATAGAGACTTTAAAGAGGTGATTCAGTTAAAATGAAATCGTTGGGGGTGGGCCCTAATCAAATACAGCTTTTTTTTTTTTTTTTGCCTTTTGTTCTGGAGGAATCCTGGGTTTACCTTCCTCCTAGCACTTAGTGCAGAAGAGGAATTAGGAAACAGATAGTTATAGAAAGAAGATTAAATGAAGTCACAAGTTAAGGATGGTCATTGATCAGCCAAGGAGAGTGGCCTCAGGAGGAATCTATTCTCTTGACATCATTATCTCAAACTTCTAGGCTCCAGAACCTGGAAAAAATAAGTTTCTGATGTTTAAGCCACACCCAGTCTGTCATTCTTTGTGATTGCAGCCCAGGAAAACTAACACAGAATCCTTCAGAGTGACTCTTATTAACTACAAAGTTGGTCACGTTTGTCCTCTGAGGGTTTTAACCCTCAATGGGACAAATGAAATGGCATCAAACTTAAAAGCTTCTGTACAGCTGTGGGAACAGTCAACAAAGTAAAAATACTACCTAAGGAATGGGAGAATACAATTTCAAACTATATATCTGATTAAGAAATTAATATTAAAAATACTATCAGTCCTCCATTTCTACATGTTCCATATATTTATATTTAACCAAACATAGATTAAAAATATTTTTTTAAAATTTTGCCTGTACTAATTTTGTATGGAATTTTTTCTTCATAAATACAGCACAATTTGATTCAAATGGGGTATGAATTCTCCCATTTGAATTAAATAATTTACATTGTATTAGGTATTATAAGTAATTTAGACATGATTAAAATGTTTTGGAGGATTGTGTATTTTATATATAGAAACTATGCCATTTTATACAAGGGCCTTGAGAATCTCCAGATTTTGGTATCTGTGAGGGATCTTGAAACCAATCCCCTGAGAAAAGAAAGATGAAGTGAAAGTTACTATACCTGTATAGTAACTATATGTAAGGTACTAAAAATTTTCAATAGTGAGAAGAACAAATACCCAATTAAAAATGGGCCAATGGGGGATGAACATGTCGATTAGTGGTAGAGTGCACGAATGCTTAGCACATCTGAGGCTCTGGGTTCAATCTCCCGTATTGCAAAAATAGCTAGCTAGCTAGCTAGATAGATAGATAGATAAATAGGAGGGAAGGAAGAAAGAAAAGGACAAAAAATCCTAGGCAAAATGGTGCAGCCAGTATAGAAAATAGTATGGAGGTTCCTCAAAATATTGAAAATTGAACTACCATGTGATCCTATAATCTCACTACTGGTTATATAATACAAGGAAGTGAAATCAGTATGTTGAAAAGATATCTGCATTCCCATGTTCATTGTACCATTATTCAAAATAGTCATAATATGGAATCAACCTAGTGTTCATCAACTAATGAATGGATAAACAAAATTTGTTGTATACCAACCAGTATATACAATGGAATATTTTTCAGCCATAAAAAGGAGGAAATCATGTCATCTCCCTCTGTGGGAAGATAACATCATCTGGAGCCTCTATAGTTATTTAGAAACAATTGGATGGCATTCGTTCAAAATTTTCTAGGAATTAAAAGAGACAAGTCCATTTAACTGAAAAACCTAGGGGGGGAAACAGACAATACATACAAACTCAAGGATGATCTGGATGTTTCAGTTCCCACACACAAAAAAATTCTAATAATGAAATGTTCAAGTAAGAGAGGAAAGATGAACAAACTATATGAAAAAGGGAAAATTTAATAATTAGAATCTATAATAATTGGAAATCTAGGGCTGGGGTTGTGGCTCAGCAGTTGCACGCTTGCCTAGCATGCGTGAGGCACTGGGTTCGATTCTCAGCACCACATACAAATAAGTGACAATAAAAGTCCATCAACAACTAAAAAAAAACCATTAAAAAAAAGATAAGTTTAAAAAAATAATAATTGGAAATCTAGAATTAAAGAAGTTAAGAATTTAATACATGTGTTTGATGAAAGAGTTGAAGAGAGAATTAGAGTATTTAAACTGAAAGACATACAGAATAAAAATTGAAAACCAAGAGTATAAGAGACAGATGGGACATAGTAAAAATTTCTAACATAGTTATTATTTTATAATAATTATCAACATATTAATTATACAAATTAATAGGATTCACTGTGATATTTCTATACATGCACATGTCCTGCATTGATCATGTCCATCCACCCTTAGTATACCCTCATCCCCCAGCATGCCCTTCCCAGTTCCTTGTAATCCCTCTTCTACTTTCAGGCTCTTTTTTTTTTTTAAGTTTCCATATATGAGAGAAGACAAGTGATAGTTGTCTTTTTATGTCTGACTTATTTTACTGAACATCGTGTCCTCCAGTTCCATCCACTTCCCTGCAAAGGGACAGGATTTTATTCTTTATGGCTAAATAATACACCATGGGTATATACTATATGTTCTTTATACTTTGTTTGAGAGAGAGAGAGAGAGAGAGAGAGATAATTTTTTAATATTTACTTTTTAGTTTTTGGTGGACACATCTTTATTTTTATTTGTATGTGGTGCTGAGGATCTAACCCAGCGCCGTGCGCATGCCAGGAAAGCGTGCTACCGCTTGAGCCACATCCCCAGCCCACATTCATTTTTTGACAGGCACCTATGCTGATTCCATATCTATTCCATACATAGTGTCACAATAAACATGAGTGTGCACAGATGGCTCTTTTTTGGAGGTGGGTACCAGGGATTGAACTCAGGGGCACTCAACCATTGAGCCACACCTCCAGCACTACTTTGTATTTTATCTAGAAACAAGGTCTTGCTGAGTTGCTTAATGCCTTGCTTTTTGCTGAGGCTGGCTTTGAACTCGAGATCCTCCTGTCTCAGCTTCCCCAGCTGCTGGGATTACAGGTGTATGCCATTGCACCTGGCCAGATGGCTCTTTTGTATGTTGACTTCATTACCTTTGAGTGTATACCTACGAGTGTGATAGCTTAGATTTTTGAGGAAACTCCATACTGTTTTCCATAGTGGCAGTACTAATTTACATTTCCACCAACAGGAAGTATATGAGTTCATTTTTCTCTACATATTTGCTGGCATTTGTTATTTTATTACTTTTTTATAGTAGTCATTCTGATTAGAGTAAGATAGAATCTCAATGCAGTTTTGATTTGCACTTCCCTTGTGGCTAAGGAGGGTGGTCATTTTTTTTTCATTATGTTTTGGTTGCTTGTATTTCCTCATTTGAAAAATCTGTTCAGATTTTTAGCTTATTTATTGACTTGATTACTTGTTCTTTCGTTAACTTCTTTGAGTCCTTTATATATTCTGGATATGAATCTTTTGTCAGATGAATATCTGGCAAAGATTTTCTCCCATTCTATATGTTGTGTCCTCACTCTCTAATTGTTTCCTTTATGTGCAGAAACTTTTTAATTTGAGGTAATGCCATTTTTCAATTCTTATTTTTATTTCCTGAGCTACTGTTTCCCTAGTCAGGAAATTTGGCCCATGCCAATATCTTTAGCATTTTCCCTATGTTTTCCACTAGTCTTCAAATTTCAAGGTCTTTCATTAAGGTCGTTGGTCCATTTTGACTTGATTTTATACAGGACAAGAGATAGAGATCTATTTTTTAATCTACATGTAGACATCTAGTTTTCCCAACACCATTTGTTGAAAGGGGTGCCTTTTCTCCAATGTATGTTTTTTGTAATTTTATATAGAATCAGATGGTGATAGATATGTGGCCTTATTTCTGGGTCCTCTTTTCTATTCTATCAGTCTATGTGTCTTTTTATGCCAATGCCATGCTGTTTTGTTACTAGAGTTCAGTAGTATATTTTGAAATTAGGCATTATGATGCCTCCAGCAGTCTTCTTTTTTTGCTCAGGATTGCTTTTGCTATTCAGTCTTTTGTGTTTCCATATGAATTTTTTCTAGTTCTATGAAGAATGCCATTGGTGTTTTGATGAGGTTTGCATTTTATCTCTCTATCACTTTTGGTAATGTGGCCATTTAAAAATACTGCCCTCAATCCATGAACTTGGAAGGTCTTTTCCATATTTTAGTGTCTTCTATTTCTTTCTTTAGTGTTTTATAATTTTCATTGTAGAGGTCTTGTACCTCCTTGGTTGGGTTTATTCCTAGGTGTTTTTTGAGGCTCTTGTAAATGGGATGGATTTCCTGATTTCTTTCTCAGCAAATTCATTATTGGTGTATAGAAAAGTTACAGAATTTTGTATGTTGATTTTTGTATCCTTATACTTTATTGAATTTGTTTCAGTTCTGGCAGTATTTTAGTGGAGATTTTGAATTTTTCTATGTGTAGAATCATATAATCTGCAAACAGGGATACTTTGCCTTCCTCTTATGTTATTTGTATGCCTTTTATTTCTTTCTCTTGCCTAATTGTTCTGACTTAATACCACTTGACATTCAGGGTTGTAGTGGTGGAAAGCACTGAGTTTTAAGCCATACTTGTCTGATAATTGGTGGAAGGATGAATTTGTATTTGGGAGGATAGTGGAAATAGAATGGGGAATGTCTGAGCTAGGTGGTGATTTTAGGGGATGTTACTTTTTCCTTGTGCCACAAGCCTCTATGAAGCTTTCTCTAGTTTCTTCAGATGCTTAGAGCAAAAATATTTGAAAAAAAATTGTGTCTGTACTGAATATGTACAGACATTTGTCATTATCTAAACAACAAAATGTAACCACTGTTTGCATTGTATCAGTTATTATGAGTAATCTAAAGATGATTTAAAGTATGTGGGAGGATGTGCATAGTTTATATATGATGCCATTTTGTATAAAATATTTGAGCATCTGCAGATTTTTATATCCATTGGCTGTCCTGGAACCAATTCCCCAAGGATACCAAAGAATGACTATACTCTAAATCTCCTCTTGAGTTGTGTATAAAGCTTTAGGCCCAGATCTTGACATTTCTGTCATCACTAAGCAGGGGAAACTAAGTGGGGAAACTCTTTGGATGATTCATAATCAATCACTCAAGTAGGTGGCCTCCTTCCTCTATATTCCTCCCTTTCTAGACGCTGATAGTTGCTCAATAGCATTGCCTTTCTAGGGAACCATACCACCCTTCACCACATACCCTTACAAGTCCTGGTTTCACTCAGAAATTCTCACATATGAATACACGATGTCACCCTGAGGTTTGCATCAGATTAAGTTCAGATTGCATATTTTTCTGTGGATATCATTCTGCTGCAAATTTAGAAGACACATTGCTGCTGGCTTCGTTTTCTTAATTCCTTTACAAGGGCCCTACTTCAATAGGCCCTATAAAAGCATTAGTTTGCAGATGTAATAACTTTCAAGTATATTTTAGAGGTAGCTGATAGGCATATCATTCAGGAAGATCAGTTATATAAAGCAAACTACCTCACATTGTTTCATTTAGAATGCAATCTATAAATATAGTCAACTAGATTATCTGTTACTGAAAGGGCAAAGTAATATAAATAGTCTAAAATATTGGGGAAAAGTTATTTGTTTTCATTTTGGGAATGTGCTATAATTTTACTTCCAGCAGCAACAGGTGTTCCTAATTATGGTTTTGTTTAGACTAATATTGGAATTAACTCGTACACTCTGAGCACATATGTGTCAAGAACATTTTGGGTAACTGAGCAGGGAGAACTGACCTAAGACTCTTAAGCTGAAGCTTGATGTACAATTGCCTGCAAAGTCTTGAATCCTCTTTTTGTAACTGACTTATCAGACTGAACATATTAAATGAAAGATGTTCCTCACCTTGATATGTTGTATACCAACTCCAAAGATGCAATAATTTCTCAGACATTCTCAAAATCCCTTTGTGCTTTATCTTCAAATTCTGCTTTCCCTGTTTTAAGCCTTTGGGAGAAAGAATCTGGGTGGCTCTATCAGCCTGTCCATTGCAATGTCTGTTCCTAGAGAGTTTTGGGGCCAGGCAGAATTAGGAGGCAGGATGAGCAGGCAGGGAAGAATGTTCTGGGGCTGGAATAAGACTGCAGGGTTTCAGTCTTTATCTTTATCTTGATGACTTCCAAATTCTATCCCTGGTCCAAATCTCTCTCTCAAACTCTAGTGGTATTTAGAGCTGCTTATCCATCTCTCCGTGAATGTCATAGGACCTTCAATTGAACTTCTCTTCCTAGCTCTCTTCCAAATATCTTTCTCCTCCAATGTTCTTTATGTCATTGGCTGTGGTACCAACTTCTTTTTTTTCTCTTTCCACATTTTTTAATTGTTGCATTATAATTGTACATGATGATGGGATTTATTGTTACATTTTCATGCATGCACACAATATAACAATATAATTTGGCTGATATCACTCCCCAATATTTCTTCTCTCCCTTCCCTCTTCCCATCCCCATCTCTTTCCTCTACTAATCTCCCTTTGATTTTTATGAAACCCCCACCACTTTCTTTTTCCTTTTTCCTCTTTAGTTTTCACATATGAGAGAAAATGTAGAACCTTAACCTTCTGAGTTTGGCTTGTTTCACTTAACATTATGTCACTAGTTCCATCCATTTTCCTGAAAATGACATCATTTCATTTTTCTTTATGGCTGAATAAAGCTCCATTGTGTATAAACACCACATTTTCTTTATGCATTCATTTATTGATGTACACCAATGCTGGTTCCATAGTTTGGCTATTGTAAATTGTGCTGCTAGAAACATGGGTATGCACTAATCATTATAGTATGATGACTATAGTATAATTCTTTAGGATAAATACTGAGGAATGGTATAGCTGGGTCAAATGCCTAGTCTTTTGAAGAATCTCCATACTGATTTCCATAGTGGTTGTACTAATTTACAATCCTACCAACAGTATAAATGTGTTCCTTTTTCTCCACATCCTCTCCAGCATTTATTATTATTTGTATTCTTGATGAATGCTATTCTGAATGGTGTGAGATTAAATCTCAGTGCATTTCTCTAATTGCTAATGATGTTGAACATCTTTTTTTCATATATTTGTTGGTCATTTGTATTTTTTTTTTTTGAAAAGTTTCTGTTTAGTTCATTTGCCCATTTATTAATTGGGTCATTTGGGGTTTTGGCATTAAATTTTGAGTTCCTTATATATTGTGAATAATGATCCCTGTCAGAAGAGTAGCTAGCAATGATCTTCTCTCATTCTGTAGGTTCTCCCTTCACATTCTTAATTTTTCCCTTTGCTGTGCAGAAGCTTTCTAATTTGATGCCATCCAACTTATTAACTCTTGGCATTATTTTGGAGCTTGAGGGTCCTACAGAGAAAGTTGTTGCATATGTTTATATGCTAGAGTGTTTACCCTATGTTTTCTTCTAGGTGTCACATAGTATCTTGTCTAATTCCTAGGTCTTTGATCCATTGGAGTTGATTTTTGTGCAGGGTGAGAGATATGGGTTTAGTTTTGTTCTTCTCCATATGGACAATCAGTTTCTCTAACATGTGGTACGAATTTTTCTGTCCCTAAACTAAAAGTTTAAGAATCATTTTTGCCTTCTTTTTTCTCTATTCTTCCCCACATTCTCCAGTTCTTGCCAGTTTAATTCACTTATTTTTACTTGTGTCTTCTGACCTCTTTTCTCACTCACTTCCACTTAGACCAAGCCTCTGTCACCTCTTGTCTGTTCGACTCAAACTCTCACATAACTGCCTTCTTTGCATTGAATTTTGCTACCTGAACTTATTCATCCCGCTCAGAGCAAAGATACTTAAGTGTTGTCAAATGGAATTACTGCTATTTCTAGCCCATGCCTCATATTTTCTAATCTTTGCACTTTTGCTTTTGGTGATCCATCCTCCTGGCAAGACCTCACCATGTTTCTGACAATTAATTTCTACTTCTCTTTTCATGATCCAGTTTGAAAGTTTTGTCCTCTTGCAGTTCCTACTTGCAGTTGCAAAACAACTACTCCTGGGCTGGGAATATAGCTCAGTTGGTAGAGTGCTTACCTCGCATGCACAAGGCCCTGGGTTTAGCACCACACACACACACACACACACACAGTCACACAAAATGACTCCTCCTTCCTCCAAATATCCCCAGCCGTCTCTCCTTCTCTCATGGTACTGATTATGTCTACATCAGAATCATTCTCTACTAAACTGCAAACTGCAGGACAGAAGAGTCTAGTGTTTTCTTCATGGCTGACAGGGCTCAGCCTAACACTAGAGCTTTGGGGACCATTTGCAGGCCTACCACATGTCTTATAACCTTGTACACAAAGTGTGGTCCAAGAACTAGCTGCTTAGGTATCATCTGAGGACTTGATAGTAATTCACAATCTCAAGCCTTCTAGACTTACCAGATAAAAATATGCATTTTAGCAAGATCCCCAGGTGATACACATGCACATTAAAGATTAAGAAGCAGAGCACTGTACTATTTATTACACACAGGAATGAGTATCCTCAAAATTAGACAAACACCCATCTTATATTTCAGTCCTCTCAGACATGGTACCAACTTTAGATCACTGCACGGTCTATGTTCCTGCTTCTGAATCACCAACCCTATTTTCTTTTTATTCAAATTTTGAGAACTTCCTCCTTTCCAAAATCATAGAAGGAGCCTCATCCTAGACAAGGGCTCCCTTTCTCCTATCAGAGAGCTGTGGTTGCACAAAGCTGGCCTCAATTAGGGAGGGAGTTTGTGATTCCTTGCAGCTTGCCTTAATCAAGCTATGGTCTCTGGCCAAGGTGTGAGTCAGGCCTTGTGTCCTCTGTTAAACATCAGTGAAAGGAAAGCTGTGGAATGATGTCAAGTGAGCTTTTGAGCTAGCCACTCCTAGAAACATCTGGTGCTGGCAAAGGATCATGACTATGAATACAGATGAAGGGAACAATGGAGCAATTCGAAGTGATTGCAGTTTTAAATGTCTTGTACAAAAATGTATTTAAGTTTTGTATTCATCTGAAGTGGCAAACTACTAAATGATGTTTCCTACATTTTAGAAGAAAGGTAAAATCTCCACAAAAGGGACTTTCTTTCCTGTACTTTCACTTTCCCCAGATCATTTGAACGAAAATAGCGTTCCTGACTTTTCTAGACCTCCCTTAATTATCAACACAGTTCAAATGTGGTGTTCAGTACCCACCTTGTCTGCAGATGCTGGTGGGTCCTATAGAGCACATTGTCACACTTTTTTTGTAGTGTGCTATTGAGAAACCTGGGTAACTGGAAAGGCCCTCAAGTTTAGGCAAAACAGCTCAAACTGGGAAGTGGCAACACCCGCCATTTTTGCCTTGGGCATGTATTTGCTGATAAATTACTGCTCCTAAAATTTCCTGGCTCTTGTTTGAGCTGCCAGAACTACACCCAGACTGAGATGGGAGTGGTTTCAGACCAGCTTCTGTCTGACACTGGGAAAGATAAGACTGTCCTTCTGCCACTAAAATTACAGAAGAAACAGGGCTTGCTAACAACCACTCTGTCAAAAGTCCCTGACTTTGTACATTTAATCAGAAGAGTCTATTGTCAAATTGGGTTTCGCCACCAAAATAACAACTGTTTTAAATCAGAAACTGAGAGATGATGAACAGGCTGATGATGAAAGGTATACTTCTCTTGAGAATGTTGCCTCTAGACAAAATTGTGAAACAGACACATTTCACATAATTGTCTCTTGAATTAATTTTTTTTTTCATTTGCTGGGCATATCAGGAAGGGTTCTTTTGAGGAACAGAACAAGCCAGATGTGTGTGTGTGTGTGTGTGTGTGTGTATAAATTTGTTACCAACAGATTTTTTCAGAGAGAGAGAGAGAGAGAGAGAGAGAGAGACTGACACTTCCTTTGGGTGTTGTGAAACCAATAATGAAACTGATTCTGAGCATTCAAGGTACAAGCTTTTATTCAGTGGCCAAATAAGCAGACACCAGCTCTCCTATCAATTTCTTGTCTCAGGGTTGAGAGGTCATAGAGATAGAGTAGTGGAAATGAAGGGAGTGGATAGGCCAACAGCAGGAAGGAATATTCATGTATTTTCCAGGAATTGGCAGAGACTTCTCAAAACTTATGTGCCACCTTTTAATTTCTTTTATGATCTGGTGTTTCCAGTCATGGCTACTGTTGGGTCTGTCACCATGGAAATTACATTATAATGAAGATAGGGGTATCTGGTGGTTACTCTGGCAGTCATCTGTTTTGGCTAAGTTACCTGAAAGGCAATTTCTGTTCTTCAGATATCCTGTCCTCAAAGATTAACAACATCCGAGCAAGAAATATGGCTAGGAGACAGGCAGTACACTGGATAACTACATATATACATATGAAAGAGGGAGCATTTATTTTAAGGAATTGGCTTACATGATTGTGGGGGCTGTCAATTCAAAATCCACAGGGAAGGCTAGTAAGTTGCAAACTCAGGCAGAATTTCCATGTTATAAACTTAAGGCAGAATTCCTTCCTCTACTGTATGACAAGACAGTTCTGACATTTCGATTTTTTTAGTATAGGCCATATTTTCCCCATGTTTTATCCAAACAATCAAATGGATTGGGCTAGAGCCAGCTGGTCTTTCTGGCTAAAGATTTTACAAGTATAAGGTTGTTGATTTGGACCACAAGGGAACATGGTTGAACATCTTGTGTAATGAAAAAGCCAGAAATGGAGGGGCTAGGGATATAGCTCAGTTGGTAGAGTGCTTGCCTTGCATGCACAAGGCTCTGGGTTCAATCCCCAGCACCACACACATAAAAAAAAAAGAAAGAAAGTGTTAGAAGATAGTGACATCTGTCTGATGACCCCAGCATGCAGAAAAGGAGTCTCTGAAACAGTGTTTAGAGAGCCTATCTCAATCCATTTTGTGTTGGTGTAACAAAATACCTGAAGCTGAATACTTTAAAAGGAAAATAAGTGTATTTATCTCACAGTTTGGGAGGCTGAAAGTCCAAGTTCAGAAAATATCATTTGTTCTGCCTCTAGTGAGGGCTTCCTGGGCAAATCACAACATGGTGGAGGCCATCGTGGTGGGAGTACATGTGGGAAGGAGAGAGCAGTCACCTTGTGAGATGTGAAGCAAGAGAGATTTAGGAACTAGGCTTGCTCTTTTTATAATAACCCACTCTTGTGGGAGTTAACTACAATCTCATGAGAGCTGCATTGGTCCTTTCTAAGGGCAGTGCTCCCAATGACCTAATTGTCTCTCATTAGGTTCTACCTCTTAAAAATGGCCCCACCTCAACACTGCCACACTGGTATCAAGCTTCCAGACCATGAAGCTTTGGGGGACACCCTGAAACCATAATTAAACCACAGCAGATAACAAGCTCTCAGGGTGTCACATCATGTAGGAGAGATCCACAGTAGAAAATGACTCAGAAAACTACTATAAGGTCTTGCATTTCCTTTTAAGACATAATAATTTGAGCTTGCCTATTCTGTATTGCTCTGCTCTACATGGATGGCCAGCCCCTTTCATTTAACAAATGTGTACCTAGAGTCTACTGTGTCTCAGGCTGTTGCTGAAAGCTCAGTCCTTGTCCCCATCCTCAATGCCAAGCCAATAACAAGGACATGGTTTTGAGAAAAAAAAGGAAGGTTTTTTTTTTTTTTTTGCTTTGCAAACAAAGGTGAAGCACAGGCTTCAAAGTCCCAAAGGCTGTGATTCTGCCCATCAGCAGGAACAGGGGGCTTTTAAAAAGGTGACTCAAAGGTTATGTTCCACTGTTTTCCTGTTCTCTGTGGGAATTCATTTGTTAATCAGGGAGATAGTAATTTCTGAGACCTTCTGGTGCCATCCCTAAGTCTGGATTACTTCGTTCCTATAGTGGGTGTGTACTCAAGGACAGATAATTCTGCCTAGGATGGCCAAGAAAGGTAATCCTGTTTCCCCTGAGATTAGAGAGGGGAGAGATTGGAGAGGAGAAGGGAGAGAGAAAGAGAAGGAAACTTGTTCATTTAAAAAATAAGTTGCTATGGCAGAGCAGCTAGGGCTATATTCAAAGCCTAAAGTGGACCACTATTACAAGGCCCTGTGTTAGGTGCTGGGAAGAGGTAGCTAAATCCAGCATAATACCTGCCTACAATAAACTCATCACTTAGTTAAGGAGACCAGAGAGGTAGGTAAACACAGATAATTATCACAGAGTACAAGAAGCACAAAGATAGAGGTATCTGTTGAGAACAGTCAAGACAGAGAAAGGGGAATGAGTAACCCTTCTTGGCCTGGGGATAGTGATCTGGGAGAGATGAGAGGCTTTCAGCTGCTTCCTGAAGAGGAACTAGCAGTTCCCTAGGTAAACAAGGCAAATGAGACATCCTGTTTGATTATAGCCATCCTAATGTGTGTGTCATGGTGTGTTGTCATTTTAATTTGCATTTCCCTACTGAGTTTGATGTTGTGCATCTTTTCATGTGTTTTTTAACCATTCCTAAATCTTTTTTTGGGGGGAAAATATCTATTTGGATTCCTTGTAAAAGTTAATTGGGTTATTTGTTTTTTAATTGTCAAGTGTAAGAGTTCTTTTTAAGATCTAAAATCAGCGTACTATAGCAACACAGCCACCTCAATGTTTATAGCAACACAATTCACAACAGTCAAATTATGGAATCAACCCAAATGCCTGATAATGGATGAATAAATTAAGAAAAAATATATCATGGGATATCATGAACTGAAATATAAACACACAGAATGGAGTTCTACTCAGCCATAAAAAAGAATGAAATTATGGTTTTTGCCAGCAAATGGATTGAAATGAAGAATATCATGGTAAGTGAAATAAGCCAAACTCAGAAATTCAAAGGTTGAATGTTTTCTCTCATATGTTGAAAACTGGAGTAAAATAAAGGAAATTGGGATAGAAAGATAGGATAACATAAAGAACCAATCAAATATAAATTAATAAATGAACAAAATAAAGTCAAGTAGAATAGAGGAAGGAGAATGGGAGAGGGGAGGGAAGATAGGGAAAGGGGAAGGAAAAGGGGGATCATGAGCTGAAATTGATTTCCATGCATGTATGAGTTTGTTGGGTTGAACTCAACCACTATGTATAACTATAAAGCTCTTATAAAATAAATAAATAAATTTTAAAAATAAAAACCTTTTTAAATATTTTCCTCATTTTTTGTACATTATAATTATGCATATAATAGTAGGATTCATTATTAAATTTTATACCTGCACATAATATTGCAAAACAATTTGGTCAATATCATTCCCCTTTTTCTCCTCTTTTTTCTCCTCTTGGTCCCTTTCCTCTACTCTGCTGATCTATCTTCTTCTTTCGTATTTTTGATACAAACTTATAAGATATATGTTTTACAAAAATTCTTTCCCATTCTGAGGCTTGTTTTTCTTGATGGTGTCTTTTGAAGCACAAAAGTTTTTTTTTTTTTTTTTTTTTTTTTTTTTTTTTTTATGAAAACCAATTCATTAATTTTTAATTTTCTGGATAGTGCTATGGGTCTTACACCTTGTGGCTTTTTGTAAAGTATTTATTAGTTCTACCATTTTTCTGGATTCCTTGAAATTTTCTACACACAGCATCATGTTATCTGCAAATGAGTACATTTTCACTTCTTCCTTTTCAATCTGGATTCCTTTAATTTTTCTTATGTATTTATTTACTTTCTTAACTTACTGAAATACAGTATTTTATATAAGTGACTAATGGAGACATTCTTACATTGTTCCCATTTTAGAAAACAATCAGCCTTTTACTATTAAGTATGACATTAAACTATGTTTTATTTTATTTTATTTTTGTTTGTGTAGCTGTCTTTCCAAATCTGAGGAAGCCTTCTTCCATTTGTATTTGTTGACAGCTTTTGTCATGAATGAGTGTTGGATTTTAGATTTTGGGAAATGCCTCTCTTCCTCCTTCTCCTCCTCCTTCTCCTCCTCTTTCTTCTTCTACTTCTACTGAGGTGATCTTGTAGTTTTTGGTCTTTATTCCATTAATATAATATATTACACTAATTGATTTTCAAATATAAAGTCAACCTTATATATCTGAAATAAATCTCACTTGTCCTTGACTTATAATTCCTTCTATATGTTGCTGAATTTTGTTTGGTAATATTTTGCTCAGGATTCCATATATGTTTATGTCCATGGGTAACACTGTCCTATATTTTTGTTTGATTGTGATATGTTTCTCTAACTTCAGACTTCGAGTAATATTAACACCATAGAATGAGATGGTAGGTGTTCCCCTCTATTATTTCTTGGAAAATATTGTGAAGAATTGATATTATATCTTCTTTAAATATTTGATAAGATCTGTCACTAAAACCATTTGATTCAGGGATTTATGGATTGGGAAGATATTTAATTACTATATAAGTATTTTGACTTGATATATGTTTAGTCAGATTTTTAAAATTTCTTGTATGGTTAATTTTGGTAATTTGTGTCTTTTTTCCTTCCAATTAGAACTTTTTAAAATAATTTGTGTCTTTTAAAGAAAGCTTTATATTTCTGTTGTCCAATTTTTTCCAAAAAGTTTTCTCTTAATTCTTTTCTTTTATATAGTGTTCATAGTGAACACTCTTTCACTCCTGACATTGGTCATTTGTGTTTTCTTTCTTTTTTTCTTGGTCAGTGTAACTTATGAATTATCAATTTTGTTAATCTTTTCTAAGAACCAACTTTTGTTTTAACTGAGATTCTATATAAATTTTTCTATTTTGTTAATTTATACACCAATTTTAATTATTTCCTTTCTTCAGCTCAATCACAGTTTAGTTTGCTCTTCTTATATTAGTTTTGTAAGGTGGAAACATAAGTTATGAATTTGAGACATTTCTTATTTCCTGATACAGGCATTAGAAAGTATAAATTTCCTTCTAAACTTTGCCTTAGCTGCATCCTATAATTTTTTTATGTGTTATATTTTTATCATCTTTCAGTTCAAAGAAAATTATCATTTCTCTCATGCTTCATTCTTTGGCCTGTAAGTTATTGATACTTGTTTAATTTTCTAATAGTTAGGGATTTATCAGATTTCTTTCTATTGTCAATTCTCATTCCATTTTTGAACATACTTGTGTAATTTCAATCTTTTTAAATTTACTGAAGTTCATTTTATGGCCTATAATAAGGTCTATACCAGAACAATGTTACTTCTGTGCTATAAAGAATGTTTTCATTGGTTGTAGGGTAGGAAGTTGTATATATGTCAATTAAGTAGAGTGTTTTTCACATTCACTATATCCATGCTGATTTTCTGCTTAGTCGCTCTACCAATGACTAAGAATAGGTTACTGAAGTCTACAACTGTTATTGGTAAATTGTCTGTTTCTCTTTAATTCTATAAATTTTGCTTTGTGGTTTTTGACATGTTGTTAATAGTGGTGCATACATTTAACATTATTATAATTTTATGACATTTATGCTTTTATCTTTATAAAATTTTTTTTCTGTAGCAATAATTCCTGTTTTAAAGCATATTTTACTCAATATTAAGATAGCCGCTTCAGCTATTCTACATTTGCACTTTGCTTGCTCCATGTTCTCACTATTTTTCTTTAAAATTATTTGTGCTTTTGAATAAGATGTCTTTTCTATAGACATTACATAGTTGGTTCTTCCTTTTATATCTAGTCTGGTGGTCTGCCTTTTGAATGGAGTATTTGGATAATTTACATTTAATGTGATTGTTGATATGATTAGATTTACCTTTATCATTTTGCTATTTATTTTGTCTCTTTTTTATGCATCCCTGTTCTTCCTTAACTTCTTTTGTGTTTTGATTTTCCTGCTAGCTTATAATGTTTTTAAAGTATGTTTTTAAAAACTTTAAATCTATTTTTATTTTTTAGTTAACCCACTTCTTTATGGTTTTATCGTTACATGTCTCTATATATTGTGCATATTTCAACTACGGACAGCATGCTGAAAATAAGAAATGTGCCATGGCACATACTTGTAATCCCAGTAGATTGGGAGTCTGAGGCAGGAGGATCACAAGTTCAAGGCCAGCCTCAGCAATTTAGTGAGATGTGACTCAAAATAAAGAAATAAAAATGGCTGGGTATATGGCTGAATGGGTAAGTGCCCATGGGTTCAATTCCAAGCACACCTCTCCCCAAAGAGTGGACGTAGGAAAGAAATCCAGAACAAGGGAGAAGAAAAAGCTCAAGAGACATATCAGAAGCTCCCTCCATCACTATCCCCTTAAAACTATGATGGAGATGCTTGTCTAGAGTAAGTGACTGTGTTAATTCTCTGCTTCCCTTACCTCCTTCTCTCCCATTTCCAAATGAAGGTTCACCTAACTTAATGAATATCTGGGAATGTCTTTGTGTCACTGTTCTTTGTCTTTAACTTTCTTTGCTTCATCTCTCTTAGCTTTTCATAAATCAAGTTTCCCTCAGGTGACTTGTCATTCTTCTCAAGTTTTCTTGTGTTGTCCAGTGTTTCTCCAAATACCGGCAACTTCATCTGAAAATGCCAAGGATGAGTTGCCCCAAGTATATCTCTGAACTGCCACTAGATGGCAGTGTCTGGGAGGGTTGCTGGCCAGACCTGGGCCTTCAATGAGTACTTGACTGCTGAGTAGTGGGGAGTTTCATTTGGTAATTCTTTTTTCTTAGGCTCTTGCAATCAGTTGTAACAAAAAGCGCTCGACCTAGCTGGATTCCTTTGTCTTCTACAGGAGAAAATTTGTGTTTGTAAAGCACTCAGGGCTGGAAAAGCCTGCTTTCTAAGTTGGTATTTCCCCCGCCTCAATTCTCACACTAGTTCCTAGCCACAAACCATCTTCTAGATTTTTATTTCCTCTTCAGTTATTGCTTGCCATGTAGTTTTATTTTTAATGAAAATTGATTTGCCCCTCTTTCCCCAGCTTGGATTGGAAGATGGATTGATCCCATTTCCTCATTTTCAGCATGGATTTGTAGAATCATGTGCTATCAAACCCTGAAGGGGTCATAGACTTTATTGAATCCAACCTAGTCATTTACATGTGGGGAAACTGAGGCATAGAAAGGAGCAGAAACTTGCACAAGGTCATATAAAACATTCAGGGTAGAGTCCTATGGGTTAGTCTCATGACATACTTGTAACAATCAACAAAACAACCAGAATATCATTTTAGATTGATTAACTGTGGATGTAGCACAGCTGGGGAAGGGGAGGGGGACAGGAAGTATAAGATATGGTACCTGTCCTCCAGGCACTTGGAATCTAGGTGGGAAGATAGATGTATACACAATGAAAAAGCATTAATTCCTTGTGTGATAAGACATAATATGAAAAATGCTACCCTGGGCAAAGAGGTGCAGGGACTCAGGAGCAACAGCTCTAAGAGGAAATGTCCATGGGTGAGAGATGGAGGTGAAGCTTGGTGATGGGAAATTTAAAAATTATTATTTTTCAGGGCTCAAAGCCTAGACTGACAAGTAGAGCATGATGGTCAAAGAAAAGTAAGACAAGACTCAATGGTGGGCTGGGACTATAGAGTACAGTCTCTTAAATGTCAAGCTAATTTCCTACTAATGCTGAAAAGGAACTTTCAAATGCTTTCAACCTTCAGATTTTCCATTTTGGGGGGTAAATTTTCACTATGTTTGATTTACTTAGTGACAGCCTCTTTCCTTTACCCCATTTTCTCCCTTTAGTCTCGGCCCTTCAAAAGGGAAATGAAGTTAACTGAAAAAATGAGGCTAGGGCTTATTTCCACTCTGGCTGTTCCCTAGTGACTTAACCAAGAGCAACCTGGCCACTCTGCATCTCTAAACCCCATTCATTCACTTTGTTTCTATTCTCCACCCATTCATGGGAGTCTGAGCACCTGGCCTCTGCATCCCACAGCTCCCTTTGTCCCTGGAGGCCTTCCAGAAGGACTGGAGAGCTCTTGACAACTGAGAAACATCTATAGGAAGTAAGCATGACTTCATACAATTGAAAGAGGCCCCTAAACAAAAGGGCTCTTCAAAAGCAGCCTGAACATGGGAATAATCCAAGGACCTTTTCAGATTGTCAAGAGCACATCAGTGCCCAAGCAGCTTGGCCAGCCATATTTCAAAGCTAAGCAATGCTATCCCCTCCCCTTCTCAATTCTCCCTTCATGCTCTCAGAGGGCTTGGGGTCTGTCTTTCTATGACAATACTCCTCCTATTGCTACTACCCCTCCCACCAGGATGCTTAACATTTTCTCTTGGCCTTTGCTTGGTACAGAGCTTGGCACATACTAGGCACTCATTAAATAGTCTTCTTTTCCTTTTCAAGGGCCTTAGAGATTATCTAGGCCTTAAACATGAAAGAGCAACTGATTGGGTCAGTGGCAGTAGAGGTTACCTGGAAATAAGGTAATATTCATGACAATTTAAGTTCTCATTTTCATAACTGGGCACATGGCAGGAGCAACCACCATCTTCTACTGCCAATTCCATATTCCCTTTGTCTTCAGCAAGCACCTTGGTTGGTCACGGCTCTTTATGTGGTGTGGTCGCCCAAATCTTTACTCCTGAAAGGTCCAGGCCATCAGTAGTCCTGCCTGGATTTGGTTATTGTTGTTTTCCATTGACCTTCATTATAGGATTTAGGAATACTAAGAGGCACTGTAAGTGATTTCTTACATTGCAGACATATTCTTTCTTACCTATGTTGTGGAGTAGTGGTCCAATTTCCCCTTGGTAATCAGGATCAATAACCACAGCTCGTTCTTTGCCTTTTGATTTAGAGGCATAAGGATCTCAAAGTCTCCATGCAACCCACTTCAAGTTCAATGAAATCATTGTTGTATCTCATGGTTGGAGCAGTCTTCCTTTTGAAATTTAAGACTTCTAGTTCAGCAGAGCATAAGGTCATGGGAAGAGGAAGCAAACATTTTGCTAGAGACACTAGGAGCAATGATGAGTGCTGCTGGCACCATTTCTAACCTCTTGATTCCTGGGCCTATGAGCCTGACAATGGGAGAAACAGTACCACATATTGGATGCTAATTCAGAGCATATATAATCTTCTGGAGAAAGCTGCCTCAGTACTTCCACCTAGTTGAGTTTTTGATAGGCTGTTCTGCCATTCTATCAAGCCAGCTGCTATAGAATGGTGGGGAATATAGTTAAGACCAGTGAATTCCATGAGCATCCGTCCATTGCTGCACTTCATTTGCTGTGAAGTGAATTTCCTGGTCAAAAGGAATGCTGGATATCATGATGGTGAATAAATCAACCTATAAGTCCATAAATGATAGTTTTGGCAGAAGCATTCTATGAGGGGAAGGCACATGCTTATCCAGGGTAATTACTCTGGAAGTACAAAACACTCTTTTCTATGATGGAAGGAGTCCAGTGTAATCAGCCTGCCAGGAAGCTGGCTGATCACCCAAGGGACTGTGCCATATCAAAGACTCAGTGTTGTTCTCTCTCTCTCCTGGCAGATTGGGTGCTCAGCAGTGACCATAGCCAATTTGGCCTTCATAATTAGAGCCCATGCTGCTGAGAACATACCCCACCTCCATCCCTGCTTCCATGGCCCATCAGGTGATGACATTCATGGCTGGGCAAAGGTGCTGATGGTACCCACAGAATGGGTTATTCTATCCACTTAATTACTAAAAGCCTCCTCTGCTAAGATCACCCTGTGATGAACATTCACATGAGTCACAAATTTCTTCACATTTTTTTGCCCATTCATATAGGTCTATCCATATACCTCTTGCTAAAAATATCAACCAATTTTCCAATCATATTCCTTCCAAGTCCCTGTGCATCCAGCTAAATCACTGGCAATATCCCATGAATTGGAATATAATTGAGCATCTAGTCATTCTTCTTCCAAAGCAAAAGCACAACCAGGTGCACTGCTCAAAGTTCTGCCCATTGGGAAGATTTCCTTTCACCAGTGTCCTTCAGGGATGCCCAGTGAAGGGCCAAAGGGCTGCAGCTGTCCACTTTCAGGTAGTGCTTGAATATGATGGAGAACCATTTGTAAACCAGGCCTGAGTCTTCTCTTCCTCTGTCAACTGATTGTCGGGAGCTCCCTGTGAAGCCATAGGTACAGGCTAAGAGAGAGAGAGAGAAGGCAGTGTAGTAGGAGTGGAGACCATCAGCATTTGGGACTCTTCTTCCTGTGACCTAATTGTGCCTTCAGGGCCTGACTGGGCCTGATCACATGTCTCCTGCTTCCATTTGGAAGTGAAGGAATGCTTCTGTGCACGTCCAACTTTATGGTTTGCTGGTCAGATAACAACCAGTTCATCATGGGCAGCACATGCCACATAATAATTTGGTGGTCTGTGGTTTAATATTCAGTCTCTACTGAGACCCAGCAGGGACTGTTTCTCAAAAGAATAATAGTTATTCACAGCACATGACAGAATTCTATTCTCAAATACCAAGAGTACACAATGTGATTCACCAATGGAGCCTGTCAATGGCTCCAAACAGCATCTCTACTACTCACATTTTGAGCACCTTTGGAACTGCTGCTCACATGGCCCAAGTGGCAGTGCTGCTTGCACGACAGCCAGGACCTTTTGCAGATTCTCTTATTTTTATTGGTCCCGCTCAAAACTGGAAACTTTTTGCATCAATCTTTAAATGGGCCAGAGTAACATATTCAAATGAGAAATGTGTTGAAATTCAAAGGAGCCCACCAGGTGTTATGCTTTCTTTTTGATAGTGCGAGGGGCCACATACAACAGCTTTTCCTTCATCTTAGCGGTGCTTTCTTTTTGAATATTTCTATTTTATATTTTATTGGTGCATTATAATTATACATAATAGTGGGTTTCATTATGCCATATTTGTACATGTGTGTCACATAATTTGATCAATCTCATTTCCTAGTACCTTCCCTTTCTCTCCACTCTTCCCTCTTCCTGATCCACTTTCTCTGCTCTACTGATCTCCCTTCTGTTATTATTATTAATTTAATTAATGCATTATTATAATTATATATAAGTGAGATTTGTTGTGTTATATTCATATATGGGCATAGCATATTTTGCTGGATTTTATTCCTTTGTATTTCTCCATGCCCTCTCCCCTTCCCTCCCTCTTGATCTCCTTCCTCTACTCTATTGGTCTCCCTTCTATTTTTGTGAGATTCCTTTATTATTTTTTTGTACCAGGAATTGAACCCAGGTGCACTTAACCACTGAGCCACATCCCCAGACCTTTTTTATATTTTATTTAGAGACAGGGTCTCACTGAGTTGCTTAGGGCCTCACTAAGTTACTGAGGATAGCTTTGAACTTGCTATCTTAATGCCTCAGCCTCCTGAGCTGCTGGGATTACAGGTGTGCACCACTATGCCCAGATTTTTAAAAAATGCCCTTATTTCATTCAGTTTTTTAAATGTGGTGCTGAGAATTGAGCCCAGTACTTCACATGTGCTAAGCAAGCACCCTACCACTGAGCTACAATCCCAGTACCCTGGAGATTTTTAAAATTCTCCTTTTCTTTCTTTCTCTCTAGTTTTCACATATAAGAGAAAATATTTGATCCTTGACTTTATGGGACTGGCTTATTTCACTTAGCACAGTGTTCTCCAATTTCATCCATTTACCAGAAAATGCCATAATTTTATTCTTATTTATGGATGAGTAGAATTATATTTTATACACACACACACACACACACACACATATACACACACACCACAGTTTCTTTTTCCATTCATCTGTTGATGAACACCGAGGCTGGTTACATAACTTTATTGTGAATCACAATTTAGCAGAGATTTCTTGACATACAACACTGGACCCCTAGAAATTAAAACCTCCTAAAAATCAAAAGAAAATCAGTAGAGGAAAGGGAACATGAGGTTGAAGTCGGTAGGGGGTGATGGAAATGCTGGGGAAGTGATACTGACCAAATCATATTGTTATATTGTGTGCATCTGTGAATGTTACAACAAATACCACCAATATGTACAACTATAATGAACCAAAAATGTGGATTTAAAAATGTTGTTTCCAATAAAATCCTACATATTCAAACTCTCCTTTTCTATGAGAAGTAGGTGTTATTATCTTTTGGCACTAGCTTTTAACCAAAGGTATAGAAAACCCAAGCTCTATGCAATTAGAAACAGGCACCATTGTACATCACCAACTCATGATGACTGTCACAGGATAAGAGCTCAGTGAACATATACTGAGTCAAATTTGCTACTTTTATTTTACCAATCTGTATACTCCTGCTTCCATGTGAAAGGGACCATTATTGCATATTATATCATGTGCAGTGTCTACAACTATTCTTGGAACTTTGTGCATTCTTAATACATGGTTTCTACCTGGACATAAAATGTTGGAAGTACAGTGCACCACTCAGTGAATCACTACCAAGGTGACACTTGTGTTAGTGTTAACACTCCTCCAATAATCTAAAATGGTTTATTATATTCTTGAGAATAACAGGGCTGGGATGATTTAAACAACGAGATGGAGATTAGGATGACCTGAACCAGAATTTAGTGTGCCACCCTACCATAGCACAAATGCCTGAAAAGGAATGAAGACCATCCAATTCTCAGGTTTTGTCACTTTCAAAGACACTGATCTTTGCATTTGTAGTATCTAATGTCAAGCTAATGTAGTGAATTTTTCATGTCATCTATTATATTTTTCATGTCCATGTTTTTCACTTTTTTGTACAGTGGAAATTAATGTTATGTAGCTGGTCTTTCAGAAGATTTTGATCATTTAATATGTAATGAGACTTGATAACTTACTGGTTTCCAGCCCTTAAATAAGTTGTTTATTGAGCATGGTAGAATATAGTGTGCTTTTCACCTACGTACTATGCCATAAATCTGGAGCATTTAACCATTTACTTTAAAGTCAGCAAAGCAAAAAATATTCCCTTAGTTTTTGTGGCATTCTTCCAAACTGGTCAGAGCTTGTATGTTATTATATTTGGAATTAAGTAAAATGTGCATAAACTGAAGATATTGGTTGTAGAGTTTTTATTCTTTGTAGAAGTCATCTATCTTTAAAAATCAATTTTATTTATTGTGATAAGAACACTTAATAAGAAGTTTACGTTATCCTAAGAGATCTTTAAAAAGTCATAGGAGGTACAATGACAAAAGCAAAAGAACAAAAAACACCAGAGCAATACAGTGTGATAAAGACTTGATTAGCCATTGCTGGTTTTGAAAATGTAGGAGTGGAGCCACTACCAAGCAATTTGGGCAATCTGTAAAAGCAGGAAAAGACAAGAAAATATATTCTCTAATGGAGCCTCCAGAAGGGTATGCTACTTCTGACATCTTGATTCCAGTCCATTGAGACCCATTTTAGAATTCTGACCTCTGAAACTACAAGGTAACAAATTTGTATTGTTTTAAGTTACCAGATTTGTTGTAAGTTTTTACAGCACTTATAGGAAATCAATAGAATTGGACATCAAGCACTCAATTGGATTTATTTGGGCCAACAAAGTAATCTGGGTGGATGCAGAAAGAGGGGGCATTTGATGAAGATCCATTGGATTGTCAGAGCAGGGGTTGGCAACACAAACTGAGTGTTCCTGAGCATCTACCTAGAAATGAAAACATAAATGGAACTGATCCTCAAAAGTTATGTAGAAGTCAGATGTTGGCTTGGACAGACTTTGACTGCAAGGTAAAAGACCACTACTTCTGTGTCCTAGGATTTCACAGAATAACTCCTTAACTTCAATTTATTCTCTCATCGAGGGTATTTTCTGAGCCCATTTACAAAGATGCATTTCCTTGCAATCAGCCTTCAAAAGAAGGGGGATCCTTTATTCATTTCCTTATTTATTCTCTGCCCAAATACTGTTGAACTATTGATTGATAGACATGGCCCTTATTCTGTAGGAATGTGAGTACAGTAAGAAAGACAGATAACTTTAATAGATAAGATAATGGGTCAGAGTTCCTCATCTCCTTAATTCTTTTCATATTTTCTTCTTATTTGCAACGAGGAAGAAGCTTTAAGCATAATGATGTATGAAAGCTTTGCCGTTTCAGACGTTCAATATTAGTAAGAAGAAAGGTCTTAAGGATTCTCTGTGCTAAAGGCTTTGAATGAACCAAACCTGCTCCAAAAAGAAACTGTAAGGATTCATTCGATGTAAAGACTCAGAATCACCAGACTCCCCCCAAATAAATAATTCCCAACTTTGACAAAGCTCAGTAGTTCAGACTATTTGGAAAGCCTGAGGTATGAAACTGGCACATAGGGGGTTGAAAGGAAGGAGATTTGGGACTGTTATGGACTTTGAGAGGATCAAAAAGAAAACCAATGAGCAAAGTGAATAAACCTTTCTACAATCCTCTGGAATCTCAAGATGTTTATAATGGGTTACTGGTTAGAAATAGACTATCCTTGCAAATCATCCAAGTATTTTGCAAAATATTTGTGATGTTACGTGAAGCAAAATATGCTCAATATTATAAGAGTGACAAAAATGACCTGAGGATTCCATATTGGTATGTTTAGAGAAATGACAAACATGTTTTCTAGTTCCTCACATATCTCCCCACAAATATTGCAGAACCTCAATTCCAACCATCAATGCCTAATACAGTTGTCTTTTTTTAAGATGCAATTTTATTTTATTATTTTTTAATTTTTTATTTGTTCTTTTTAGTTATACATGACAATGGAATGTATTTTCCCAAAGCTGGGCTCGGTGGCACATGCCTATAATCCCAGCGGCTCAGGAGGCTAAGACAGGAAGATCGTGAGTTCAAAACCATCCTCAGCAGGCTGGGGTTGTGGCTCATTGGTAAAGCACTTGCCTCACATGCATGAGGCCCTGGGTTTAATCCTCAGCACCACATTAAAACAAATCAATAAAAATAAAGATTAAAAAAAAAACCAGCCTCAGCAATGGTGAGGCAGTAAGCAACTCAGTAAGACCCTGTCTCCAAGTAACATATAAAATAGGGCTGGGGATGTGGCTCAGTGGTTGAGTTCCCCTGAGTTCACTCCCTGGTACCAAAAAAAGTATATTTTGACATATCATACATATATGGAGTATAACTTCCCATTCTTGTGGTTGTGCATGATGTGGTGTTACATTGGTCATATATTCATATATGAACATGGGAAAGTTATGTCCAATTCATTCCACTGTTTTTCCCATTCTTATCCCCCTCCCTTCCCCCAATTCCCCCTTGTCCAATCCAGTAAACCTCCACTCCTCCAGCCGCACCTGTTGTGAGTCAGCATTCGCTTATCAGAGAAAACATTCAGCCTTTGGATTTTGGGGAATGGTTTATTTTGCTTAAGCATGATAGTCTCCAGTTCCACTCATGACCAGTGAATGCCATAATTTCATTCTTCTTTGTGGCTGAGTAATATTCCATTGTGTATAGGCACCACATTTTCTTTATCCATTCATCTTTTGATGGGCACCTAGGTTGATTCCACAGCTTGGCTATTGTGAATTTAGCTTCTATGAACTTTGATGTGGCTGTGTCACTATAGTATGCTGACTTTAAGTCCTTTGGGTATATGCCAAGGAGTGGGATAACTGGGTCAAATGGTGGTTCCATTCCAAGTTGTCTGAGGAATTTCCATACTGCTTTCCATAGTGCTAACACACTTTTCTTAAACATTGCTATGTTTACCAGCCATTTTGTAAAGTGATGGGAAGGGTAGGCTTCACTGCTAAAGATCTTGAAAGTTCCAATGTCTAAAAAGTAAAAACAAAGCACCAAAATTCTTTAAAACTTTGCTGCCTAAGGAAGCTCTGTGGGTGAATAACAGGCAGCTTCTCAGGCTTGCAACCTCTGACTGAAGTCTGCAAATGCTGATATGAATGCATTTGAAATTGAAGCATTTAGAAGTACAATGACAAAGCACTAGAAGAGATGGTGGAGTACAGTGGGGGATCACTCATTGCTCCTCAATGCACACCAAGTAGGTAGGTCTTCACCTCCTCATGAGGCCTATCCTCACACTGGGCAGTCACCAGCTCCTGGGAGGCATCCCTTAGGATCCAGCTCCCAAAGCAAATGTTTCCATCTTTGGGGACAACTAGAATCCCTAGGTCTTGAGAAGAGAAGGATGCTCACTCTTCTGCCTATTCAATTACATTCCCAGAATGGATAGCACACTTATCCTGGCGAGAAGTCACATGGGTAAAAATGCAACTGTTGGAAAATTGGACCCACCATCTGAGTTATGCCAAACACATAAGCACACACAGTGAAAGGCAAGAGACAACTTTCTCCTCCCCAAATGCCCAATGAGGACTTTATATATCAGAGGTAACAAACACCTGCTCTGGACTCAGAAAATGTGTAGAATGACAGGATTAGCAGAACTCTCAGTGACAGCACAGTTCAAGTGTTATATGCTATAGGTAGAGAAACTGAGGTGCAAATAGGGCTAGTGATTTGTCCAAGGTCATATACCAATGGCATAGCAAAGGTGTGTTCCAGAAGGTTCCAATCTATACTACTAGGGGTCCAAATGTGAAGTTCTCAGTGCAGATGCCTCTGGTACAGAGGCTCAGGCACTGAAACAAGGACCTTGGGGCACTCTGGGGACATGGGTGGGCATTGCCCTTTCTGTTCCTTCTAGTCTTCTGACCATAGGGCTCAGTTGATATCAGCCGCAGGGCTCAGTCTAGCAGCTTCTTTCAAACCCAATCATTGCTGGAGAAGAGAACAATAGCTAGCCATGGACCCTCACCACAGAAGCACTTCCCATGACTGGACATTGCTCCAAAGAGAGAGGAAGACAAAATAGAATATTGAAAAATTGCTCCATGTTCTATTGTATTTGAACTTCTATTTAATTTTCCAGAATTTAGAAAAAAAAAAAAAAAAAAACCTCTGGAAATGCCTTTTGGACACAAAGGTAAAGTTTTCCTTGGAATGAAGAGAGCTCTTTCGGGTCATGAGCAAAATGTTCCCTTTCGGTTTCCCAAGCATTTAACTGCTGAACCTGTTTTTCCAGCTCTGAGGCTCAGTTCCTGCCCAGTCAGCCTGAAGAGACTTGACAGGAGATAAAGAGTATGTCATTCAGGCTTGTCTTGCTTCCTAAGGAAACCTGTGCCTCACCTCTGCTCTAGGGAGGGAGCTCCAGAGGGAACAGCCACAGAAAAGCTAGGTTGAGACTTGTAGGGATGGTATCAATGGCAGAAGCATTCTGAGAGCTGAAAGAAACCCTGTCAGAATATCAGCCTTCAGGAGCATCTGTGACTATCCATTTTGTTGTCATTTTTGTGTTTTTTTCTTTGACAAGGATGAAAAAAGCAATATTTTTCTCCAGCATAACAGGCATATAGAAACCCCTGAAACTCTAGAAATTTTGTCTCCTGTGCTATAGCTAGGGTGCTCAGTGAAGTACTTTTGTGATAAGGAAACGTTTGAGTACAGATCTGAATTCTGAATAATAATAATAATAATAATAATAATAGAGCTGGTGCATGCCTGTAATCCCAGTGGTTCTGGAAGCTGAGGCAGGAGGATCATAAGTTCAAGGCCAACCTCAGCAACTTAGTGAAGCCCTAAGCAACTTAGTGAGACCTTGTCTCAAGGTAAAAATAAAAAGGGCTGGAGATGTGGAGATGTGGCTAAGTGTGGCTAAGTGGTTAGGCATCCCAGGTTCAATCCCCAGTACCAAAAAAAAAGAAAAAAAAATAAAAGAAAAAAAAGACAACGCGAGATATAGAGAGAGAAAAGAAGAAGGGAAGAGAAGTTATAGGGATATTTGAGGAGGAGCATTCCAGGCAGAGGAAATAAGAAAAGACACAGGCTGGCTTTAAACTTACCCCTCTCCTTCCTCAGCTTTTTGAGTAGATGGGGTTATTGATGCTCACCACTGTGCATGGCTTCAAAGTATTATTTTTAAATCATATTTCTGACCTGTTTATTTCTCATCTCCGTGTCTTTGCTCATTGTCCAAATCATCATTCTTCAAAACCCAATGTATGGCATCTCCTTGAAACAAACTTTCATATACCCTTCAGTTAGAAGCAACTTATCTTTCCTTTGTTTTCCAGAACAGATTTACATACTCCTTTATTCATCCATTTAAAAATTAAGCAGCCATATAATAACAGTTTTCATGTTCCATGCACTATGATAGGCTTTGATTATACAGAAATAAAAACTCCCTCCTCTTTAGAAATGAATGGCTTATTGAAAATGGAGACCACAACTTGTGAAAATATTGTATTCAAAATATTCCAACTGTAGCATGTGAACACAGTAAAGGGACAAAAAGTGCTCTGAGGGCATCAAGATAAAGAGTATCTCCTAATAGAAATGATACTATATGGGGAATATGGGAGGGAAGGAATAGCATATGCTCTTAGCACTTATGGCTTTGAATTCTTTTTTTTTTTAACCAAAGATTGAACCTAGGGGTGCTTAACCACTGAGCCATAGCCCTAGCCCCTTTTTTATATTTTCTTTAGAGGCAGGGTCTTGATAGGATGTTTAGGGTCTCACTAAGTTTCTGAGGCTGGCTTTGAACTTGCAATTCTCCTGCCTCAGCCTCCCAAGCTGCTGGGATTACAGGCATGTACCACTACACTCAGCTGCTTTGAATTCTTAATGTCTGTGTAACCATCACTCTCAGCCCCTGCCTTGTAAACTCCTGTATCCCAGGGAATATGTTTATTAGCATAGTGTATAGCATACAGTAAATATTCAGGGTTATAAAATTGGAAACTATTACTTTTCTATGATGAAGCCAGTACTCAGAAAACTGACTTGGAACTGCCAAATCCTCTCATACAGGGTGTACCACTAAGGTCCAGAGTGAACCTCTGTGATCTCTGATACACAGAAATCTCCCTTTTAAAAGACTTACAGAAAGAAGATTCTACTATACATGGTTAAGAAATGCTATCCAAACTTTGCTTCTGCAGATTTTTGCAATGACTTCAGAGTTTCCTGCAGATACCTGCAAACCATATCTGTGGAGGAAGTTCTCAAGCATACATATTATTTTAGGTCAAAATGACTCATTTGGGTAAACTGGCTAATTCAGCTCAAATCCTGTTTCTGTCCTCATTACTCAGGTGGCTGCCTGAATCCTTTGACTAGGTTCTGACATGACTTAGTGGCCTGGATAACATTTGTACCTGTCAACTTCTGACAACCAACATTCTCATCAGTATGTTGCAATAGAAAGGTATCTGTATACCCAGATTATGTTTTCAGCTCTACAATCCACATTAACTCCCTGAGTCTCACTCAGAGACATGATAATACTTAGAAAATCATTAGCATAATCATGCCTCATATTTGCTATGGAAATATTTTAAAATCATAAAATGTTTCAAGATGTTTGGAAAATGAGACATACATATATGTTTATTTTGGCATTAGCAAAGGAATTGTAGTATAGCAGGAAAATTAATAGCCTCTGGCTCTGACTGTGGAAGTTACCTTTGTGTTCTTAAGCCAAACATTTTTCTCCTTGGAGCTTTAGTTTCTCCAGCCCTACTTTTGGCCCTTTCTGGATCACCTTAACAGAAATGCTTCTCAGCCTGTAACATACATGCTGCTGTTAGTATGCCACAATAACAAAATACCTCAGAATGGGTAATTATGAATAAAATTTGTTTTACATTTATGAAGGCTAGAAGTCCAAGATTTAGGGACTAGTAGGTTAAGTATCAGGTAAGGGCTTTATATCTGGTTCCAAAATGGTGCCTTATAAATGCATCATCGCTTGGCAACAGAGAGAAGAGATTAACGTTCTGTCCCCTCATGGTGGGAGGGGTAGAAGAGCAAAAGCAATGAGTATGCTCCCCTGAACCCTTTTATAAGAACACTAATTCCATCCATGAAAGTGGAGCCCTGATGATGGCCTAATTACCTAAAGGCCCCACATTTTAATACAGTTGCATTTGATGTTAAGTTTCAGCATGAATTTTGGAGGGACATGAACTTTCACAGCATAGCACAAGCCAAATTTCCCTAGTTGAAGTCCAACATTTTGTGATGTCCAGGTCCAATATTTGGATGTTAAAGTGAAATTTTTTTCCTTTAGATGGAAACAAAGGCCCCAAAAGGGAAGAGGGGAAATGGGAGTTCAATATGTATGATACTAAATATGTTGATCTGGAACCCAAACATTCAACTAAGAATGCCAAGACAGAAATGTGTAGGGAGAAAAAAAAAAGAGTGTGATTCTCAGCTTCAGTTTTGAAGCTAGGTTTCGTTTCTTTGGGAGAGTAGGACATAATGTCCAAGGTGGAGAAAAGGAATTCTGATGTCCAACCTTGCTCCATATGAGCACAATCTTTCAATTAGGCTGTCACAAAAATAATGAGTAAATTCTCATTGGAGACTCCCTCCCACTCAAATGAGTAATCTAGTAACATCATTTTAAGGAACACCAAGAGGGTCAGATTGAATGAGACCATGTGATAGTATTTCTGGAAAAATACTGTTGATAGGGGGTAGCTCTTTGGAATTTTGATGTGGCAGCAGGCTCTGAGAAGTTTAGTGGCAGTTGGTGATCAACAGTAGCAATGAAAAATAAACAGTAAAAAAAACAGTTCATGTGAAACAGTCAATAAAAAAAACCTAACACAGCAATGGGTGGATTCCTTGGAATAGGGATTCCCAACTTTGGCACTATAATATTTTGTGCTGGAATTCCTTATTGTGGGGAGCCATCATGCACACTGTAGGATATTGAGTACATACCTGGCAGTCACACTCCCCCAGTTATAAGAACCAAAAATGTGTCCAGACATGGCCACATATCCCCCTTGGAGGTAAAATCCCTGATTGAGAAATAGTGCTCTAGGGAATGACAGAACAGTTGGATCAGATTGAACCTCAGGACACCAGATAGGCTCAATGGGTTCTTTGGAGCACCTTTTTTTGTACTTGTCACATAGATGTGTTAGGAGCAATTGAGAACCCCGAAGGGTGCAAAATGGAGGAAAAAAAATGATGAGGAAGGCAGTATGGGATTTGAATCTCTCTGTAAGTCACTAAGTGATATTTATACTCTCGAGTAGAAATAGTACAAGCTTTAGGTCCGGACAAACTTGTTTCTAATCATAACTCTGTCACTTTGTAGTTGTGTAGTCCTGGCCAAATGGCATTACCTCTCTGAATCTTAATTTTCTCAAGCATATCTACCTAAATGTGATTTTTATTTTGTTATCTATGATTACAACTTCCTTCTAAGGAGGGAAAAACTTTTTTAGATAAAATGATCTTTTTATCTCTTGAGCACCTTGATGGGGTTGGCTAAGTAAATGCAGAGATCAGAACCAGAGAAAGTTGAAATAAAATGCATAGAGCCTGGAGTTCCTGAGGGCTTTCTGGAGGACAAGGAAGAAGGCAGGGGAGGAGAGAGCCAGTTAGATGTTATGCACAATGTAGTCCCATCTCCATGATTGCCAGAGTAGCATTAAAGTTATATAGTTACAGATATTTTGTGTAAGATGTGTGTGTGTGTGTGTGTGTGTGTGTGTATGTATGTAAACTGAACAAGAAGCTGAATTTCACCCTGGGGTTGTTTCTGTAAGGACAGAGAACATTTGAGAAGACACAGGGCCCAGGGGACAGAGGAATCCTCTGAAATCACAGAAAACATGTATTGAATGTTCACCTTCTACAGTCAGTGATTTTTGAGGTTTGTGATCAATTTTACCTGGAGTCAAGAGTTGCGGAAGCTCTGGGTGACATTTAGAACACATGTTAAATGGGGGTGAAAACCCCTCAGTTTGTATAAAAAGGAGAGATAATGTGAGTAAACAGAGACCTCAAACCAGGCCTGGCACCTATTGCTGAATTCCATAAAGGGCAACTATTGTTAAGTTGAATATTTCTGAAATTGAGTTGGTAGAGGCTTTATCAGATAACTTATTTGTTCCCCCTTTCTTTTGGCAGTACTCTTCAACCCCATCTATTGCATTAAGAATTCCCCTTCCTTTAATTCCCACCTTTACCTGCCAACCTTTTGGCACTAATTGAGTAACCTTGGGGACTCAGGGTTTCTCTTCTCCTAATTCTGTTCCTTTTGCTTCCCACAGCATTCCTTTGATGTGTGCCTTCCTGCTGACTGTACCTGTAACAGATTATTCTTTGTGTCCTTGCCCCTTCCCTAAGCCCCCAGCCATCTGGAAGCTTCATTGCTTAAACTTTGTGTCCCACCATTAAAGTCAGAAATCTTTGATCCATCCTGTACACTGGACCCTATGTCTTGACATATAAACTGCTGACAACTACATTTTTATTAAATTTGTTTTCCTGGGCTTTAGTCATAGCACTAAACTCGATCCCAATATACCTCTAAAATTGTTTTAAAAATCTATTATCAGTGTGTTTTTGCAGTTTCCATAGCTGTAAAATTTGCACTCAACAGCATTGTTACAATTTTTCCCTACTTGGAGGGTATATTTGATTTTAAGGCCAAGGAAGAAAAAAAGCAAATAAAATTACAGCCATCAACACTATTGCAATTTTTTTCTACTCTTAAAACTCACCACCAGTGATACATGTAACAACAGATTGCCTGTAAACACATAAAAGCCCTTCTTGGAAAAAGTGGGCTTTTTGTTTCCATCATGGTGAAACCTGGGTCCGTTGATGACTGATGACAGAGAAGATAGGAAAGGGCAAAAAGGCCTACATTTCTCCACTCTACACCAGCACCCTGTGGACACATTAGGATGAACAGTGGCCTGACTCCTCTTAGCTTCTCAAGATCAAGTGACTTACACTACAATTTGCAACTGATGGATGGAGCAGCCCCAGGCTCCAGCAGGAGCAATTGGATGATGGAATCTTGCCCACTCTTAATTCATTTTCCATTTTACAAAGTGATCCTTTGGGTTGGAAGTTTAATGGGATAGTGAATAGTCCCAACAATTACCAGGCCTGATGCATGTACTTGCTAACCTCAGTTCCTGTGGTTCCTGAGCATCTAGATGTCTGAACCTTTCTCCTGTCTCCTTTCTGTATACCTATAGGGAAGTAGGATCAGCTGCAATGGAGGTGATTAGTTTTTGGAGTTTGTTTCTGGGGATCCAAGTTAGAATTGCAGTATCCTATCTGAAGCCATACAGGGAACATCAAACAAGAGGGGAAGTCAGTATGGATGTAAAAGTCCAGAAAGCCAGGGACAACATGATAGTTGGGGTTTG
Source organism: Marmota marmota marmota (assembly GCF_001458135.2). Taxonomy (NCBI): domain Eukaryota; kingdom Metazoa; phylum Chordata; class Mammalia; order Rodentia; family Sciuridae; genus Marmota; species Marmota marmota. The sequence continues at coordinate 380,259 of NW_026000252.1, forward strand.
TATCAGTGCAAGAAGGAATCAGAGTGACATTAGGGCTAGGGGTGTAGCTCAGTGGTAGAGCACTTATCAAGCCCGAATAAGGCCCTGTGTTCCATCCCAGCACTGTGAAAACAAAACAAAACAGAATCAAACTGATAGTCACTGAATGGAAAACAGGTCAGTGAGTCCCTTTAAGTCTTTTCTCATAACCTTGCAGGATTGAGGATTGCCAATGTCTCTGAGCATCTAAATGCCTGTGACTATGATTTGTGTATTTATTGCATAGGAAAAGTCCACTTGCTAAGCTTAACACTAAGATTTTTCGGGAAAAACAAAAAGAGGGTCATTGCAAATTGAGTCCTTTTATTGTTTTCTTCCAAAAGTAAAACCCACAAAGCAATACAGTGTTTCTGAAATCCCCTATTCCTCTTCCCCTCTTCCACGTAGCTTCAATTTCAATATCTTAAAACAATAACTTTTTGTAGAATAGCTTTTGTTTTGCAAGATTCTATTATATTTAAACTCTTGAGAGCTTAAAATATTTCCATTTCGTGTTCTCCTCAGTAGATCAAAAAGAACTAAGAAGTCATAAATCAAAGAAGAATGAGAGCCCTGCTTTCCTTCTACTCTGTTGGAGGCCCTTGAAAAATGGATTTTGGAAGGATTGTCACAAGACTTCTGTAGAATTTACTCTAGAAAAGGTTTTCATTAAATCTGGCTCACAAATACTGAAATTCAAAGAGGGAAATGGATCAGAGAGGTAAACAATTTTCAAATGTTGTAGGAAAAAAACAGAGCTGTGTTTGTGTGGATGGTGTGATTTTAAACATTTGGGTAAACATGATGGATAAATACAGACTCACAGTAATTAGTTCTTATAAGTAACATGCACTTCTCCGTATCTTAGATTCAGGAACACTCAAAGTCTTTAAGACAAACTCAGTGATACAGGGCTCAGAAGCTATCATATTTTGATTACTAAAATGACAACTTCTCTCATCCTACTCTTCTTTTCCTTTATATCCCAGGGGACTCTTTCTTGTCATGAATTTTCACTCTGTAGTTTTGCTCTTGTTCTGCTGGTTTGATTCTGTTTCAAAGGTTCTACATTGTTATTCCCAAAGTTGAAGGACAAGAATTGTACCCCAGTTATTTCATTTTTTTTTGTCAAATACAGCTTGTCCAAATTCAAGAGACCACAAACTTTCAGCTCCTGTTCTTGACCTCCCAACCCCAAGAAAATCTTCAACATCATGTTTCCTTTTTAGGAATGTAGGAAAGTTTCACCATTAACTCATGAAGGGGATACTTTAATGGCACCTTTCCATATGATTCCAGAAATAATTTTTCTAAACCCCCTACCCTAGAACCACAATGCTGGGCATTAGAACTTTTGATCCCATGGTCCCTATACTTTTCTCCTTCCAGGTCTTGTTGAAAAGTCTTTTTGTGAATTACAGTTTAGTGTCTCAATCTACCAGGTAGCCCCTTACAAATAAGAGTCCCTTTAGATGCCTCTGTTATCCTTGAGTTTCTAAAATAAGTTTTCAAATTAGTGTCCTAAAAAGACCTGGCTTTAGTCTTTCTCCTTAAAATATTTATAGTCTCTGTAAAGATTTTACAGCCACCTAAGATCTCCCACTTTGATAATGATAATTTTGGGGTCCTTCCTTTAATCTCAATATTTACTCTTAACCTATCTCCCTGGAGTACAGCAGCTACCTGAATATTGTTGAATGAATCAATGATTGAGTCAGTTTTCCAAATACCAGAGAGCACTGAATAGGCAATGGAAGTGAACCAAGACAATGGCTTATTTTGGGGCTCATCCCCATCTTTCTGTTGTGGTTTGTTCTATTCCTTGTTTATTGTTTAAACCATGGTAAAGTAGCTCTGATAGAATTCCTAGTTCAGAGATATGTTCTACCCTGCCTAGGTGGCAAATCAAAATTGAGAGTGTTTTTCCTAAATTATTTTTTCCTTGGTCCAAATCATAAACATTCCCTCAATTTTAAATTTGGGCTTACAATCATTCCCTGAATTTAAGATAGCCACAGACTACGATTTTCATGCTGTACTTCTTCTTTACAGTACTAACCCTAAAGGACAAAAATCCTAGATTAGAAATAACCCAAAAGAAAATATTAGCCCCAGGCATGGTGGCACACGCCTGTACTCCCAGTGGCTCAGAAGGTTGAGGCAGAAGGATGGCAAGTTCAAAGCCAGCTCAACAACCTAGACCTTAAGCAACTTGAGTGAGACCCTGTCTCTAAAAAAAAAAAAAAAAAAAATAGAAATGGCAGGAGATGTGGGTCAGTGATAAAGCACCCCTGGGTTCCATCCCTGGGGCAGAGAGAGAGAGAAACGTGGGGGGCGGTGAGAATGAATATTGGCAACGTCCAATTAGCTGTATGTGCTTACTCTATCTTTTCATAAAGGACAACAGTTTCATCTAGGAAACTTTTTTGGACAAACACTTTCAAAGATTAGAGATCTGGGACTGGGGATGTGGCTCAAGCGGTAGCGCACTCGCCTGGCATGCACGGGGCGCTGGGTTCGATCCTCAGCACCACATACAAATAAAATACAGATGTTGTGTCCACCAAAAACTAAAAAATAAATACTAAAAAATCCTCTCCCTCTCTCCCTCTCTCTTTGAAAAAAAAAGATTAGAGATGTAGCTCAGTGATTGATAGAGTACTTGCTCAGTGGGCATGTGGCTGTGTGTTTCATGCCCAGCACCACACAAACAAAAATGAAATATTTTTACAAGTACACAGAGACATATATAAGGGTGTAGCATTTTTTCTAGCCATACATTGAGAACAATGAAAATATCCATCAATAGAGAATTCATTAAACAAATAAGGCTAATTCAACAATATGGTATCTAGAAGCTCTGAGAGACCCTATCACTTCAGAACCACTTTGTGATGAATTTTGGGGATCTCACAAGGGTAGTGAGGAAAGGATGATCTCTTCAACAAGAGGGAAAAATTGAACCTCATTAATTACTTCTTACCATATACAAGCATTCACTTGAAACAGATCATAGATTAAAAACACGAAAGCTCTGAATAAAAACATCTACAAGAAAACTTTGGAGAAAATCTTTGTGACTTTGATGTAGACAAAAAAAATCACCTGTATAAAAAAATGATATATCATCACCTGTATGAAAACTAAATGTTTGCCCTTTAAAAGAGGCACTGTTTAAGAATGCCAAGCAAAGACAGTGATGAAGAAAATAGTCATAATGCATATATTTAACAAAGGGCTTATATCCAGAATATATAGACTACAATTTAACTATAGGAAGGTAAATAACCTACTTAAAATGGACAAAACTATTCAAACACTTTGCAAAAGAAGATGTACAAACAATCAATAAGCACATGAAAGATGTTCAAATAGTTGGTCAGCAAGGCCAAACAAATTAAAAAAAAATAAAGGCATGCCAGTACATATCATTAGGATAGGCAAAACTGATTAAGATTGACAATACTAAGCTTTGGTGAGAACAATTGGAACTCAAATACATTGCTCATCAATTGGAAAATGATGTAACTGCTTTGAAAAGAGCATGTTTTCTTAAATATACATATGCCATGTAATCCAACCATTTCACTTCTAGGTATGCATACAAGAGAAAGGAAAGCACATGTCCATACACTGATTGTAGCATGGGTACTCATTGTAGTCTTATTGAACTAAATAAGTCATTCAAATATTAATCTAAGTATAAGTAAATAAAACAAATTCTAATATATCCATAAAATGTAATCTGGTTCAGCACTGAAAAAATATTTAACTATGACACACCTAGTAGGTTATGGTGATCAAAATGGCCAGACATAAAACTATACATATTTTATAGATCCATTTATGTTGAAACTTTAGGAAATAAAAAGTAATCTACAGTGATAGAATGCAATTATGTGGAACTGGTGGAAGGAGAGGGGATGGGGACTGACTGGGAAGGAGAATGGAAGTGTTTTGTGTTGGGTTGGGAAAGTTCTATTTTTTGGATATGGGGATGATAACACAAGTATTACATGTTGTGTCCTCTAGACGAAGATACTAAATTGGGGGCACAAGTTGTTTATTAGGTTTCAGTACCTTCATAGTACCTTCATACTTTGTACTAGGCAAAACAGTAGGCAAAAACAAAGTGAAAATAGCAATATTACTAGAACATTTACAAAGACATTTAATGAACAAAGCATTATTAGAGATAAATTAACCACAGAATTAAAGGCTAAATTCACTACAAATAAATAGCAATTCTAAACCTGTTTGCATAGGCACATAGCCTCAACAAGGCAGTAGTGGGACAAAGAAACATTAAAAAGACTGAAACACATAGAAAACAAAGAGTAAATGGCAGATGTAAGTCTTACCTTATCAGTAATTATATTAGATGCAGCAGACTAAATATTCCAAACAAAACACAGAAACTGAAAGAGTAGATAAAGCATGGTCTCACTATATGTTGTCTACAAGTAAAGTACTTTAAATTCAAACATACAAATAGATGAAATGTAAAATTATAGATCAATGACCTCAATATAAGAGATAAAATTATAGGACTCTTCAATAAGAACACGGAAATAAATCATTATGACCTTGGGTTAGGCAATAGTTTCCTCAATATGACACGAAAAGCATGACTTCAACAGAAAGAAATAGTTAAATTGGACTTCATCAAAATTAAAAACTTGTTGCTTTAAATTATATCATCAGTAAAGTGAAAGGCAACTCACAGAAAGGGAGAAAATAAAAAGAAATCATATATCCAATTAAATTTGTGTCCAGAATGTATAAACAACTCTTAACAGCACATTAAAAGCAAATAAATCAATTTAAAAATGGACAAAGGAACTTAGAAGATATTTCTTCAAAGAAGATATTTGAACAACCAATAAATACATGAAAAGATTGTCATCATTAGTCATTAGGGAAATGCTAATGAAAACTACAATGAGATACAAATTCATATTCACTAGAATAGCTACAATAATATTTATAAAACATAGTAACTAGTGTTAGCAAGGATGTGGAGAAATTGGAAATCTTTTACATTTCTGATAAGAATATAAAATGATGCAGCTGCTTTGGAAAGCAATCTGGAAGTTCCTCAATTGGTTGAATGTAGAGTTACCATATGTTTCAACAATCTCACTCCTAGTTACATGCCAGAGAAATGAAAACATGTCCACACAAATATTGGTACATAAATGTTTGCAGTGAAATTAATTCATAATAGAAAAGGGATGTGGCACATGCCTGTAATCCCAGCAGCATGGGAGGCTGAGGCAGGAGGATCTGAGTTCAAGGCCAGCCTCAGCAACTTAGCAAGACCCTAAGCAACTTAACAAGAACCTGTCTCAAAATAAAAAAAATAAAAAAGGGCTTGGGATGAGTCTCAGTGGTTAAGCATCCATGGGTTCAACCCTATTACAAAAAAAAAAAAAAAAAAAAAAAAAAANAAAAAAAAAAAAAAAAAAGAAAAGAAAGAAAAAGAAAAGGGATGGAAACCATCCAAGTATCCCATATGCAATGTGGTATATGTGCACAATGGAACTTTATATAATCATAAAAAGAAATGGAAGACTGATAAGTGCTACAACATGTATAAATTGAAAAATATGGCAAGAAGCCAGTGACAAAATATTATATATCATATGATGCTATTTACATGAAATGTCAAGAATAGACAAATTCATAGAGACACACAATAGATTAGTAGATGCTATAAGCTGGGAAGTTGATCTGATGGATAGTGATACTTAATGGATGCAGGGTTTATTTTGGAGATAACAAAAATGCTTGGGGACTGGGGCTATAGCTCAGTGGTAGAGCGCTTGCCTTGCACTGGTGAGACACTGGGTTTGATCCTCAACACCATATAAGAATAAATAAATAAAATAAAGGTATTGTGTCCATTTACAACTAAAATATATTTTTTAAAAAATGTGCTAAAATTAGATGATGGAGATAATTGCCCAACTCAGTATGTATACGGCAAACTACTGAACTGTACCCTTTAATGGAAGAAATTTTATGTTATATGATTTATATCTCAGAAAAGGTATTATTTTAAGAAGAATTTGAAGGAAACTGTCCACAATATTTTTATTTGTTTGTTTATTTTTATTTTTATGTTTTGTAGTACTGGGGATTTCCAGGGAAACTCTACCACGGAGCTACATCTCCAGCCATTTTCTTTTCTTTTTCTTTCTTTCTTTCTTTTTTTTTTTTTTGAGACAGGATTTCACTAAGTTGCTGAGACTGGCCTCCAACTTGTGCTCCTTCTGTCTCAGCCTCCTGAGTTGCTGGGATTATACATGTGCTCCACCATGCCCCACTCCATAAATTTTGAAGTCAAACACCCTTTTATGACTCAAAATTTTAGCAATTAGAAATGAAAGAGGATTTCCTAATCTTCTATGAGTTCCCTATTAAAAATCTACAGCATTTTTTTAATTGGGAGAAAGGAAGAAAAATTTAGATTAAAATTAGAAACAAAGTATGGCTGACTTCTATTCAACTTTGTATTTGAGTTTCTAAACCATGCAGTAAGACAAGAAATTAAAATTAAAGATAAATTAATGAAAAAAAGAAACATAAATGCTATTGTTAGGAATTAGTATGATTTTCTACATAGAAACATAAAAGAATGCATAGATTATTAGAAATGAAAATAGTATTTGGCAATGTGGCTAACTATATGAACAACATACAATGTAATTTTATTTATATGTACCAGCAATGAACATTTTGAAATTACAATTGGAGCAAACTTTGCTATTTATTATATCAGTAAGTGTCAGGTACTTGAGTGTAAATATAACAAAAATGTATAAGACACCTATGAGGAAAGTTATAAACCTTCTTCTGAAGATATTAAAGAATGTTTAAGTTTTACTGATGGATATGAAGGTTTAACATTTTACATATATCAATTATATCTAAATATATTACAGTTCAATACAATTCTTTTTTTTTCAATACAATTCTTATCAGGATTCCCAAAGGCATTTTTTTGGTGAAACTTAATAAGTCAATTCTAAAGTATACATGTAAGAACAAAGGGCTAAGAACAGTTAACACAGTCTTTAGAAGAAACTCAAGGAAACCTGCTCCAAAATTTGTATATTTCTGGACTAATTAAGACCATGCAGGTTTCTTAGTGAAGGGATAAACTGAATAATCAATGTGCAATAATTGCTTAGGAACAGAAACATGTGTATAGAGAATCTTAGCACATGACAGAGACATTGAAATCATTGGGCAAAGAAGATTTAGTTGCTCAATAAATGGAACTAGGACAATTGGGTATCCATATGGAAGATGAAATAAAAACATCACTTTACACCCTACACTTAAGTAAAACCATATGGATTAAGGACTAAAATATGAAACCATTCAAATTGAAAAAGATTAAGTCAAACTGTCTTTATTTGCAATTCATATGATTTTTTTTAACATAGAAACCAATAAAGAATCTTTGTAGAGGCTGGGGCTGTAGCTCAGTGGTAGAGTACTTGCTTAGCACATGTGAGGCACTGGGTTCAATCCTCAGCACCACATAAAAATAAATAAATATAGGTATTGTGTCCATTTACAACTAAAAAAACATATTAAGAAACAGTGTACAGGAGTACCTTTAAAAAAGAAACTACATAAAATTATTACAAATAGTAATGGAGTTTATCAACCTGAGTCACAATAAGATCATCACAAAAATGTAATTGCATTTGTATTCTAGCAATAAACACAAAGCATAGTTTTTTTAAAACAAAGATAACACTTATAATAGCTAGTAAACTATTAAGGTACTTAGGGATGAATACAATAAAATATGTGGAAGACTTCCATGGAGAATTTTTGAGCCTGCATGTAAACACATTTAGGAAGGCCTAAATGAATGGAGATATAAAGCAACGTTTAATAAATCGAGCTACTCTTTTTTTTGTATAAAAGTTACCATAAAGAAAACACAAAAAACAAATCATAAATACGGATAAGACATTTGCAAAGTTTTAGTGCCTTAAATATAGAATGTATTTCTACAAATCAATAAGAAAAAACAAAACAAAAAAATCTAGCAGAAAAAAAGTGGAGGAAAGGAGAGAGGAGAGAGCTAAAGCAAGCATTCCATTTTACTAGAAACATGAATAACAATTTTAAAATATAAAGATTTTTCTCAATCTTATTCATAATGTGGAAAATGAAAATCAAGAACACAATGAAGTACATTTTACACTTATTTGGTATCTCATTTAAAACTAATTTGACTAGGTTTATATACTAGATTAGCAAATTCTATTAGGAATATAATATGATCCATAAATGCAGGTCACATAGGTAGTTTTGAATCCATTTGGAACAACATAGCAAAGTAAAAGTTAACAAGGGCTATTAATTATAATAATATATTTAATTTTTACCATCATATTCAATAGATGATCATTTCAACAGGCTGTCAATATAAAAGTTAAAAGTGAGATAGTTTACATTATTTTTTCATAGTAAATCTTTGAAATGCAGTGCATATTGTACATTTAAATCATATCTCAATTCTTATGTTCCCATTTTAAATGCTCAGTAGTGACTTGTAGTTAGTGCCTAACATTAGTGTAGCCTCACAGGTAAAATGGGCACAGGTAAAACCTATTTAATATACCATGAGCATATTTATGGTAACACTGATTGTAGTAACAAAATAAGAAATAATCCATCTGTTCATCAATAGTACTATGAATAATGGTCATGCAGTGGAATACTATATAGCAATAAAATGAAGAACAAACCTATACAATAACAAAGATAAATACCAGAAATGATGAATGAAGATGATGACAGTGGTGAGACTGGATGAGAAGGAGGGAGCAGTGTCACTGTGCCTTGTGGGTGGGCAAACAAACATCAGATGGTGCTATTCTCTGCACAGGTGCATTGCTTCATAGAGTCATATTGGGATAAATGTGTGGAGAAGCCTAGGAATTGCCTTGGAGTGTCACACTCAAGCTGTGTGGTCTGCTTCACTGACACTGTTCTTGCCATCACCAGTTGGGTTGCCCAGATTTTCAAAAAGGAGGGCAGGAGGCCACTGAATGACAGAGGCAGCAAATGATTCCCCACCACCCACTGGGGTTTAAATCCAGCAGTGCTCTACCCCTGTGCGACATCCCTAACCCTTCTTATTTTTTTATTTTGAGACAGGGTCTCACTAAGTTTCTTAGGACCTAAGTTGCTGAGGCCAGGCTCAAACTTGCAATCCTCCTGCCTCAGCTTTCCAAGTCACTGGGATTACAGGTGAGCAGCCACCATGACTGACAGCAAAGGATTTATGAAGCAGATTAAAGGGATGTAGAGGCAGGGAAAGCAGGGAGCTGTCACCTCACTGTCCGGTCATGATAAGGCTCTTACCAAGTCTGTTGGTGTGAAAAAGTAACAGATTCGGTGTTCGAAAAAATGAAATTTAATTCAGAAATCCCAGGTTTCATCCATCAATTATTTAATGAATGTGAATTCCAGAAGAAGAGAGTAAGGAATGAAAAATGTAATTCCAGGAGAATGTATATAGTATGACAGCATTTTAAAGTTTATTTTAACTGATAGAAAAAGAATCCCATAAAACTGTATTTATTTATAGGGTGCCATGTGATGCTTTTATGTATGTATACATTATGTAATGTTTAAGTCAGGTTAAACATATATATCTCCTCAAACACTTATCATTTATTTATGGTAGAAAGATTCAAACTCCTTTCTTCTAGCTTTTTGAAATGTACCGTACCTTATGGTTATCTGTATTCTATATACTGTGTAATAGCTCATCAGACCTTCTTCCAACTACCTAACTCTATCTTATGCTCATTGATCCATCTTTTCCTATCCTTTCTTCCCCCCACCCTCCCCAGCCACTAACAGCATTCTTATGAAGCTCAATATAAGCAAAACTATGTAATATAACTTTTAGGGAACCATGCATATGTGATGAAACTATATTTTTATAGTAAGGAGAACAGGTTTAGAGAATAATAGCTGCCTGATTTTGAATTTTCGACATAGCCTTTTTTAAAAAAAAACCCATGAAACCAACACAAAGTATATATATAAAAGCATGCATGACCCATGCATTCAGTATTTCTAGGAGACAGAGAACAACCTTAAAATTCCCCTTAAGGACAGAAAAAGAATCAGTTCTAACAGAGCTCATACTGCCCACATGCTGTTGTAAGCCTGTGAGTGCTGAAAATGGTAGAGAGGAGATCTAAGAGACTCTTTGAAAAGGAGTCAATGTGACTAGGGGACTTGGATGAGGCACAGGTAAAACCTATTTAATCAAATGTTTAATCAAATTTAAATGTTTGTACACCATGTTCACAGAAGAATTATTCAGGAAAAACAACTAGTGGGAAGAACCCAAGTGTCTGTGGATGGATAAATGGACAAAATGTGATACACACACACACAAACACACACATACACACACACACACACACTGCGATATTATTCAGCCTTAAAAGGAAGAAAATTCCAACACATGCTACAACATAGATAAACCCTGAGAAAATTATACTAATTGGACTATGCCAATACAAAATGGCAAATACTGTATGATTTTATTCATATGAAATATTAAGAGTAGTCAGGGTTGGGCATGGTGGTGCACACCTGTAATGCCAGTGGCTTAGGAGGCTGAGGCAAGAGTATTATAAATTCAAAGCCAGCCTCAGCAACTTAATGAGGCCCTAAGTAACTTAGCAAGACTCTGTCTCCAAACAAAAAAATAAAAAGGGTGGGGATATAGTTAAGGGGTTAAGTGCCCCTGTGTTCAACCTCTGGTACTAAAAAAAAAAAAAAAGTCATTAGACTCATAAAGTGAAAATAGAATGGTGGTTGGGTATTATCAGGGGCTGAGTGGGGTGAGGCTGAATGGAAAATTGCTTAATGGGTATAATTCAGGTTTTCCAAGATAAATAATTTCTCGAGCTTGTTTGCATAATCTCATTAATGTTAATGAACTGTATACTTAAAATGGTTATGGTAAATTTTATGGTATGTGTTTAATGTTTTTAGAGCTCAAAATGACAGATCTGTGTGGAAGAGCTATAGTTGTATAATGCATACTAATGAAGAATGAGAGGAACAATGACAAGATGAAAATGAGACAGTGATAATGAAATAATGGAAAAAAGACTGAAGGAAAATAATTAACACGAGATTAAAATAAAAAAACAGGATGATAAAAGAGAAGCATTATATATGAATAATCAATAAGGTGTAATCAACTTTTATGTGAAAAATATGTGTTCAATTGTGAAACAATGCATGGGAGACCAAAATTAAATATGATACATAAACAATCTACACACACACACACACAATGATGTCCCCATGGAAAGATATCTGAGATATCTAGTCTACTCCAAGAACAGAGGATACATCAGAAACAAAAAAAAAAGAAGAAGAAGAAAATATGTACAAGAACACAGTTCTGCAACTGCATTTACATCATTAGGTACCAAGACAAAAATCAATTTGTATTTGTTAACAAAAAAATACGTTCTCTTAAGACTTTAACTGGGTACAGAATCAACAATATGACCAGGATTTTCCCCATGTTTCTCCATCTCTATTGACCTCATCTCACCACTGCATTTCCTTATATTTACTTCATTGTTAGACAGCCTCTTCCCACATAACAACAAAGATGATTACCAGCAGTTCCAGGCTTACGTTCTCCTGGCTTAAAAATCCCAGCAGAGAGCAGCATTTCTTTTCTAATCATTCCTGCAGAAGTCCCAGGCTTGACTTGTATTGGTATAGTTTGTATCAACTCATCTCTGAATCTACTACTCTGCCCATTTATACTGGCCTGGATCATGTATCCATACCTGGAACTGGGTTGGGATGAGGGGTATGAGCTATGAGCTCTATTACAACTTCATTGTTTTCCCAAAAGAAAATCTTATTTTGTTACCTAAAGAAGAGGAAGAAGTTGTCAAGTAGGTATACATAGCAGTTGTTCATTTATGGTATCTAGTGGAAAAACAAAGCCCGACTTTTGAGTCACTTACAAACTAATTTAGAATATAATCGTTAGAGGGAGCCATTTTCTTTCCAAACTTGAGTTCTTTCATAAATATTGAATAGAGCACTTTTTTCTATCTCTCATTTACTGTTTCCATTCAAGAGGAGGAGAGACTTGAAAGATTGAGTATGTGTGGCTCATATCTGCTTTCCCTCCTCTATGACATTGCCATGTGGTGAATGCAGTGATTCAGAAGTTCTTTGCTCTGTCTTGGTGGCAAGTCAGTCCAGTCTGATGGTGAGGAGGGGAAAGTTGTAGATTTCAGAAGCCCATGGATCCAGGCCACATCATCCAATATGTAATATTACAATATAATAATCTGATATTTTTGTTTCTGATTCCAGTGCCTATTTTACAAATGTAGATGGAAAAAGGGTTGTGATAGGTAACTTCAGTGCTGATGTAGAGGGCTAAGAAGAGCCCCCAAAGGGCTGGGGATATAGCTCAGTTGGTAGAATGCTTGCCCTGCATACATAAGGCCCTGAGTTTGATCCATAGCACCATGAAAGGAAGGAAGGAAGGAAGGAAGGAAGGAAGGAAGGAAGGAAGGAAGGAAGGAGGGAAGGAAGGAAGGAAGAAAAGAGCAGAGCTCCAAGATCAGAAAAAGGTAGCTTTGTTTTGGGGAACAGCAGGTAGAGCAATTTTCTCATATACAAAATAAGTGAGTGGGCTTTGGAAAGCTGTAAGAATACTTCTAGATCGAACATGTCATGATTGTCATTGGGGAACCAACTGAGTCTTGAAGGAAATATATGATTCAGATTTTCTTTTGGTAGTGCTAGGAATGGAACCCAGGATGTCATGCACACAAGGCAAGTGTCGTACCACTGAGCTGCATACCCAGTTCATAATTCAGATTTCTTAAGAACAGGAGGCAAAGAGCAGGGGTGAGGTTAGCAGGGATGAAGGCATCAAAGGAGGAGTTAGAATGGTGAATTTCAAGAACAGAAAGAGGCAGGGCTGGTTGTCCAAAAGCCCAGGCATTTGCAAACTGATTTACCTTGACAACCATTTAAGTTTATGGACATAAAGGGATATAGAGGATTTAGACATAATCACACATAGGAGGAGTTACACTAATGCCTGCCTATGTGATTCTGCAATCTGTATACGGGGTAAAAATGGGAGTTCATAACCCACTTGAATCAAAGTGTGAAATATGACATATCAAGAACTATGTAATGTTTTGAACAACCAACAATAAAAAAATTAAAAAAAAGAATCCTCTACCATTCATGAGTTAATATTAAAGATTCCAAGAAGGAAGACAAAAATATTACTAAACACTAATAAAGAATAAATGCTGTAATTTCTATATTTAAGAACAGCAAAATGGTGAGATCATAGATTAACCCCTTATGATTACAATTTTTTTGGTTTGGACTCCTTGTCTAATGGCCACAACAACTTTTCCCCCTTTAAACACCATTTCATGAGATTAGCATTGATATTAACTGGCTTTTCTGACCTTGGCCTATCTTTTATCCTGATTTCCATGTCTAACATATCATGATTATCCCTGGGCAATGATATTAAAGCACAAAGATTTTTTTTTAATTTTTTTAGTTCTCAGCGGACACAACATCTTTATTTTATTTTTATGTGATGCTGAGGATTGAACCCAGCACCCCGTGCATGCCAGGCGAGCGTGCTACCACTTGAGCCACATCCCCAGCTCCTAAAGCACAAAGATTTTATGTATTTTTTCTCAGTTAATATTTCTTGCCTAATTAGTCCTATATCTGGCAGTTTTTGAAGGGCCCATCTGAGTGGACCAGGCTGATGCATTGGGAAAGCTGTGAATGTGTTGATTATGCTTCTTCATGTCTTCAGGGAAACTCTGCCTTCCTAATGTAGAATCCTTCGTGTGTATCATAGGATAAGAAGCAGGCCCTGAAAGTCAGGACTATATACTTCTTACCAAATCCATGTCTTATGCTTTATATTTTCTCTAAGTAATTTGGGAATATTTGGGGATCATGTTGATCTCTCTCAGGCATCAGCTCCATTGTCTAAGTGGTTACAATCTGTACAAGTTCAAAGAGAAGACATGAGAACCTACTGCCCACCTATACATTTTCCTCTATCCTTATGGTAGCCTTCCATCACTTCTGAAAGCTTTTCTCTCCCCTGCTGTAGGTGAGGAGAGTCAGTGTGAAATCAACCTTCTGTGGATGGTGGTTTTAAAACAAGGTAAGGGAATCCCAGAAGAGTAGAATTGCATGCCTTCAAAAGAGGTTCAAGTAAGACAGCTGGTGTCCCCAGATGCACCTAAATCTGTAGTGCATGCTTTCTACTTCACTTATCTATATTTCTTCAGCAAATATTGGTTATCAAGTGCTGCTCACTGAGGATATGGGGTAAACAACGCAGACATAATCCTGGTCTCATGAAGCTTAGATTTTAGCAGAGAAGAAAAACATGAGAGAAGGAATTGTAATTTAGTGTAAGAATGAAAGCAATGTGGAAGTAGATAGCAGGGGTGCCTAGCCTAGTTTAGAAGGTCAGGGATAGTCCTCCTATGAGAGCGAAGATTACATTGATACCTAAAGTCCAAATAAGATCTAGCTAAGCCTGAGACAGAAGGGGTAGAGAAAAATATTCCCTAAAAAATGAACAGTATGTGGGCTGGCATTGTGGCTCAGTGGTAGAGTGCTTGCCTAGCACATGTGAGGCATTGGGTTCAATCTTGAGCACCACATACAAAATAAATAAATAAAATAAAGTTTAAAAAATCACTTTAAAAAAGATGGATGGTATGTACAAAGACTCAGAATCATAGCACTTTCTAGGAAATGGAGGAAATCCAGGGTGATTAGAATGAGGTTAGAGTATAGAATAAGGAAATGGGGTAGAACTTGATTGTAACATGCTTGGACTAGTATAAGAATTAACATAAATAAATCTAAGAAGTAGAATTGAATGTGGAAGGGGAAAAAAGAAGGAAAACCAAGTATGACTCCCAGTTTTCTGCTCAACACAAATAAGTGAATAATGCTATCATTTATGAAGATAGCAAAGGTTATAAGAGAAGCACGAGTGAGGGGGGAGATTCTAGATTCTACTATAGACACGTAGTTTCAGACGCTTGAGAGACATTTAAGTGAATCAGAAGATCTGGAGCTCAGAAGTGTCTGGGCTAGAGATGCTCATCACAGGAAGGGATGAAAGCACCTCTGAGTAGAGTGTAAAATAATAATAAAAAAAAAAGAACAGGGCTTGGACCAGACTTTGAAGATCCTCATTTACTCTGAGTAGAGGAGGAAGACTCATAAAACAGTGAGGAAAATAAGAAGCACTGTCACAAAACCTACGGGAAGTCTCTACTTATTTAATTTACAATTAATAAACTCCCTTCTCTGTGACATACATTCTGTGTTTTGGAAAATGCATAGCTGTATGAACACCAACACCGTGATTAAGAAGCAGAACAGTTTTATCACCCCACAAAATTCCCCTGTGTTGCTGCTTTTTAGTCAACCCCTCTCTCATCACTGACAACCACTGATCTGGTTTCCATTGCCATAGTTTTTTTGCTTTTCCAGGATGAGAAATAAATGAAATCATACAACGTGTGGACTTTTAAGTCTGGCTTCTTTCACAGCATAAAGCATTTCAAATTCATACATGTTACATGTATCAATAATTCATTCCTCTTTATTGATAAGTATGTTCCATTGTCTGTGCCACAGTCTATTTACCAACTGAAGGACATTTGAGTTGTTTCCATTTTGTGAAGACTGTCAATCTCTCTCTCTCTCTCTCTCTCTCTCTCTCTCTCTCTATATATA
>NW_026000252.1:396242-401035 GCF_001458135.2 Marmota marmota marmota
TATATATAGTGTGTGTGTGTGTGTGTGTGTGTATAAGTTTTCATTTCTCTGGGATAAATACCTTGGAAGGGGATGACTGGGTGGTATGATAAGTTTATATTTAACTTCATAAGTTGACACACTATTTTCCACAGTGGCTATACATTTTTACATTCACACCACCAATGTATAAAATTTCTATTTGCTTTGTACTCTCGCCAGCATTTGGTATTGTCAGTTTCTAGAAGCCATTCTGGTAGGCATGTGGAAGTATCATATTGTGGTTTTAGTTTCCATTTCCACAATGGTAAATGATTTTGAACACATTTGTTTATGCTTATTTGCCATCCATATATCTTCTTTAGTGAGGTATGTTTATATAATTCGCCCATTTAAACATCTGGTTGTCTGTTACCTTATTGTTGCGTTTTAAGAGGTTTTTTTTTTGTATATTTTAGGTGCAAGTTCTCTGTCAGGGATGTGATTTGCAAATATTTTCTCCCAGGCTGTGGCTTGATTTTTACTCCCTTGAGAGTGTCTCTCACAGAATAGAAGTTTTTAAATTTTCATTAAGTCCAACTTAACAACTTTTCCTTTTTACTGATTATTCTTTTGATATTATATCTAAGAGATCTCTGTTTACCATATTTTGCTGCATAATTATCTCATCTGGGTTTTTTTCAGTCCCAAAATTGGTTTATAACCTTTAATCATCACATGGTATTAATTCTACTCTTTTCACCAGCTTAAAAGGTAAACAGAGTGGCCAGTGCATTTGCCAGTGGCATATAGATGCTCATTTTTCTTCTCCCACACTGGGAACCATGAGTCTAGAATTATCAGCAGATGCACATTGTCAGTATGTTCACCTAAATTCAGCTTGTGTGGTTTGTTTAGAGTGCTGCAGGTCTAACACATCTCAAACGGGTGGTACTGAAGATGGCTGGTCAGATAACAAAACCAGTGAGAGTGGCATAGAATCATTGGACATAGAAGATTAAATTTTGAAGTCCATACTTCACAACGCTGGAATAATTTTGTCAAGTGTAATATTTCGACTATAATGCACAAATCAAGAAAAACTAATGTGTTAACTTTGTTCTTCAGGCCAGAAAAAAATGTTTCCTGAACTGTCATGAAGAAATGATGTGCATTGATTTGGATTATTCAATTTTAACTTATGTTCATGAATATTCTGCATCCTGGTCTTGCACCAAAGACAGTTTAGTAATAAATGACTATTAAGTAATACAGGAAAAATCTTATTTAAAAAAGCTTCACAGAATCATCACCCCCACTTTTTTGCAAAATAACTTGGAATAATATCTGTGATGATTATGCAGTGAAATATGGCCAACCAAAGGAAGAGTTTTAAGTCAATAATGGTCAATAAAGCCACTGACGTACTTAATGAGGAAAGTTTTATGGAAGGATGGGGGTGGGGGAGATAGAAAAGTGGGTTGAGTAGTGTAGGAAGGGCAATCCAATGGAGGCAATAGGACCAACAACTTTCCTGGGAAATTGGTAAAGAGGTGGAAGTTCAAGTGATAAATAGAAGGTCATGTAAGGCTGGAGAGAGTTTTTTTTTAATAATTGAAGAGACTTGAGAGTGTATATGTTCTATTGGGAAGAAAACATTATGGAGGGTTCACCTTTTATGGCTTTGGTATTAAATTTAACTCTCACATCTCTCACATTCTAGATCACATGCTCATCTTGGATGAATTTGGCACCTGACTTTGATCCTTTAGTGAACCTGGAAAGGAGGACCAGACCTACTATGTCTCACCTGTATCACCAGAACACTTGTTTATCTCTAGCCAAGGCTATTAAGTCTTCATTCTTTTGCATGGGATTAGGCTGTAGTCTTTGATACTCTTACTGACCACCACTCCTGCAGCCCCTTTCTGAAGAAAACAGTCCTGAGGGTTCTTTCTGCCTAAGGTTGCTAAGCCTATGCCATAAGCATTTAAAGCAACTAACCCATTGAATAAAACCAACCCCAGCCACTATGGATGGAATTCCAGATCTGCACATGATCAAGGTCAACTATTATCTAAGGCTGTTTGGCTTGATATTTTGCCATAAAATGTTTCTGATGCTCTGTATTAGAAGGTGCTTGTGCCAAGGACATATGTCTATAGAATGAACTTGAAGGAGGCTATTTTGGCCTAGTGGTGGTTTATTGAGAAACCCAGATTTAGAGGAGGTAGAGAAAGAGTAGGTGTGTCTGAGGTTCTGAATGTTTACTGCTAAATGATGTTGAGCTATTTGTCCCATTTCCTTAAAACCTCATAATCACTTAGCTGTAGGAATCACTGGGATATAAAATACCTGTGTAGATAAGAAGATGACACGTTCCACTGAGAGGCAGTAGAGCACTGAGTTTGGATGTAGATCTTGGAGCCAAATTGCTTATTTGAATACTGGTTCTGTCACATAGCAACTATGTGACCTTGTGCTCATGAAGTAACTTCTTTGTGCCTAAATTTCTCCATCTGTAAAATAGGGGATAATAGTGGTAGCTGTTGGATTGAATTGTGAGGCTGAAATGAACACATGACAAGTGCTTACAATAGTGGCAGGCACATAGTATGTTGCTCAAAAAATACAAGTTCATGGTATTATTTTATCTTATTGCTAAGTGAGGCAAGTGGAATTTTTTGAGATATTGTGTTTATTCTCCTTCTAATTTTACTTCATTTTATTCCAAAGAGGAATCCAGACTCTCTGTGCTTTCTTTCCTGGGGACAGTGGGTTGTGTTGCAGGGCCCAAAGTCTGTCTTTCTTGGTTTTGTTTACCTGGAATCCTGAACACATATTGAGGGTTCTACTTAAAGAAGGCAGTGGGTGTAGTTGCTTTTAGAACAAAGCAGAAGGGGAGAGATTTCTCCAAGCCTTGGGAAAGACTCAGAGCTGCCAGTTTGGAAATAGTGAAGTCTTGGGATCATTCCATCGCAAAACTCCTAGGGGTAACATATCTGTGATCAACCCTGGAAGGCTAGCTAGATTCTACATGTTGTGGCTTTTACCTAGGCTTAAAAGAAGTATGGCTGTACCAGGCAGGCTTGGACTAGAAAATATAATGGCCTGAGGATTCGAGATGCCTTCCCTATTTGATAAGACAAACCTCCTAGGTATTTGTGTGATCCTAAGGAGGACAGAGTTCTGAGAATTTCTTTTTTTATTTTTTGCCACTTTTTATAGCACATAAATGTGGAGTTAGAATACACTGGATTTAAAGAAAATAAAGAAATGTGGCAGTTCTTACATATCCAAGTTTGTGAAGTACCATCCACAAGATTGTATCATAAACCATCATTACCAAGATTTATACTTCCTTTTAACATTGGAAAGACTAAATTATAAACTGGACATGGTGGTGTACATCAGTAATCCCAGTGACTTGGGAGGCTGAGGCAGGAGGATTGGAAGTTCAAAGCCAGGCTCAGCAACTTAGCAGAGCCCTAAGCAACTTAGTAAAACCCTGTCTCAGAATAAAAATATTTTTATTTTTATTTTTAGAATGAAATATTTTTTAAAAAGGGCTGGAGATGTGGCTCAATGGTTAAGTGCCCCTGGGTTTAATCCCTGATACCAAAAAAGAATAAATTATGTACAAATGGGTGCTAAAAGCAGAAGACACAGGAAAAGATCCTTAGAAGGAATGAGAGGCCAGAGGGGTAGAGGAATACTGAGTTTCTCCCTGTGGCAGCTTTGTTGTGAAGTCATTAAATAAGGTGTCTTTCAGAGGGAAGTAAGGCTTTTGCATGTGTGGTTTTATGAGTTTGAATGGAGGTATCTCCCCAAAGCTCCTGTGTTACTTTTCAGAAGTGAAATGATTAGATTATAAGAGGTATAACCTAAACATTAACCAATGTATTAATTCCTTTGATGGACTGATAATTTGATACTGGGTGATAATTGTAGGTAGGTAAGGTGTGGCTGGAGGAAGTAAATCACTGGGGGCATGTCTTTTGGTATTATATTTTGTCCCAGGCTCCTCATACTTGCTATGCTTTCTAACTACCATGAGCTAAACAACTTTCCTCTGCCATGTCCTTCCACCATGATGTTCTGCCTTACCTTGGTCCCAAAGCAATGGTGTCAGCCAGTCATGCACCAAACCTCTGAAAACATGAGCCAAAGCAAACTTTTCCTCTTCTAAGTTGTTACTGTTGGGTATTTTTATCAGTGATGAAAATTTGAATAATACACATGGTATTTGTCTCTTGAAAGTGTGCATTAGTTTCATACAGCTACCAGAACAAACTGGGTGTCTTAAAAAATGAAAATTTATTTTCTTAATGTATTGGAGGCTATAAGACCAAAATCAAAGTATCCTTAATTGTCAAAGGAATAAAGAAAAAAAAGAGAGAAAGAAAAAAAAGCAGAAAGAAAAAAGAAAAATATATATTCTTATATCTGGCACTGATGTCTGGGAAAGTTTATATGAAATTTTTACCCCAAAACACAATATCTTTTTTAAAAAATATTTTTAGTTGCAGATGGACACAATACCTTTATTTTATTTATTTTTTATGTGTGGTGCTAGGAATGAACCCAATACCTCACATGCACTAAACAAGAGCTCTACCACTGAGCCACAACCCCAGCCCTCAAAACACAATATCTTGATTATATACCTCAAATACTTTTAACTGAAGGAATGTCATCTGGAGACATTCTTTAAGAACATGAAACAAAGGTGAGGCCCTAAGCAACTCAGTGAAACCCTGTCTCTAAATAAAATACAAAATAGGTCTGGGGATGGGGCTCATGGGCTGAGTGCTCCTGAGTTCAATGCCTGGTAC
>NW_026000252.1:401055-407669 GCF_001458135.2 Marmota marmota marmota
CCCCCCCCCGCCAAAAAAAAAGAATACTAAACAACATGCAAAGCAGCTTTATTTTCTCCATCTTTATTGAGGTATGAGTGGTGAATATAAATTGGTTATATTTTTTAAAAAAATTTTTAGTTGTAGATGGACACAATACTTTTATTTATTTATTTATTTATTTATTTTTATGTGGTGCTGAGTATTGAACCCAGTGCCTCATACATGCAAGGCAAGCACTCTGCCTCTGAGCCATAATCCCAGCCCTAAACTGGTTATATTTAAGGTGTACAGGGTGATATACTGTAACAGCTTTGTACCCTGAAGTGCCTTTGAAGTACTCTGAAGTCATTGCCTCGGATATAACAGCAAGGCATGACTTGCAGTTTGCTATACCATTGGGAAGAAGGTAAATGTAATCCTGGTGGGAACATGATAATTGGAATATTCTAGTGAAAATACATGCAGAGGAAGAGGTATTATACACAAGGTGGATGAAGAACAAATTGCAGAAAGATGGAATCTGCTATTTCTATAGAGCCATTCTGACACCAGTAGTCTTTTGTTGTGAGGGTAAGGATCCTATAGAGGACAGGCAGGCAAAACCAATAAACAGGATTAGCCAGGTGGAACTGATGACCTAGAGAACGTATTACTCATCTGAAGAGGGTAGCTGTTTCTGAGTGGCAGCAGATTGACTTAGCATCACCAGATCTTGATTTCTTTAAGAGAAACCCTAAATCTATATCATCATATGGCATACCTTGATTTTTCAATGTAGGCAAATAATTATAGAAAAATTTGGACAAGCTGAATCTTATCCAAGGGCCACCACTTTGGGATCTTTGGTAAGAGGTTGAGTCATATGAGTTGAAAGAAAACAAGCCTGAAAACCTGTTAAACATCTAGATACTTCTTAACTGCAAGAAACATCTTCTTCCCTTATACTGCTTCAGCACCTAATCTTGATCCTTCTTGTGGTATTTACCTTGTATGAGAAGTATTTATGATTTTATCTGTAGTAGATAGCTGCCAATCAAATCTCTACCTTGTGGAAAAACCCCACAAAACTGCAGGGGACAGTTCTGTCATCCATATATATATAGTCTGTGACTATAGTTTATTTAATGTTGGGGGGACAATTGAACAGTTAGTAAGAGTCTTCCCTTGGGAATTTGGAGCCCATTGATACTGATGTGTTTTGGTGTTTTTGATTAAACTTAGTGTCTATTATGTTTTCTGTCACTATAACACATTACCCAAGACTTGGAAATTTATAAAGAAAAGAATTTTACTTAGTTCACATTTCTGGAGATCCAAGAGCATAGCAGTGTCATATGCTTGGCTTCTGGGAGGTCCTCATTCTGGAGCAGAAGGGTAAGCAGGAGTGTGCAAAGAGGCCAAGCATGTGGTGTGGACTTGTTTTATAACAACCTGCTCTCAAGAGAACCAATTCATTTGCAGTAGCATAAATACTCATTCACTCCCACCAACTCCCAGGAAAAAGGCATCAATCCCTCTTAAACACTTAATCACCTCTTCAAGTGTTTTGGTGAGCACAAACCATATTTAAACCACAACACTGAGGATGTGGGTTTCCTGTTTTGTTTTGCTGTGCTGGGGATGGAACTCAGACCTTTGTGCATGCTAGGCAAGTGCTCAACCACTGAGCCACATCCCCCAGTCTTTAGGCTATATTAATCTGTGCATTGATGGGGCCAGCAGAAAGTTCAGAGAGATCAAAATCTGTCTGCACAAAGGAGAATGGAGCAGATGTGCAAAGAGAAGTGACTGTAGTGTTAAAAGTCACAGGGGAAAATCAGGGTGGTAAATTTGCTACTTCCTGTTAGTTTCATCAAAGTTCTACAAGAGATGAATTAACTTAAATTAGAACTGAGAAAGCCCACAAGTAGACATAGCATTTCTACAGTATTAGTCCCCCATTATTGAGATTTGTGGGGTTGATGACACCAACTGCTTCTGTATCTCAAGCTGAAGCTGGTACCATCAGTGGCAAATGATTGGCAGCCATAGCAGAAGAAAATATGGTGGTCTCTGCCCTATAAAAATTATTAATTTCTATTAATAATTCACTCCCAGACCAAGGGGGCAAACCCATCAACAATGATCTGATTGTGAGTGGTCTCATGAAGCAGGGTTATTTTAGGGCCAGAGGGATAGGTAGAATACAAAGACAAGTAAATAAAAAAGGGACTCTTCAGACTTAATACCATGTCTTGTCAAGATGTTTGGCTGTAGTTACTTGTACATGGATTGACTAGAAACATACTTAACTTTTTGAGGGTATTCCATTGCCAAAGCCAACAATATACTATAGCTGTTCAACCTCTAAGCAAACCCCAGGTGTTTCATAGGAAATTATGTGAAGCTGTAGTCTTCAGGATACTTTTCCCAGTGCCTGTCTCAAATTTAGCCATGAAAGAATGAGAAGGATCCCCTTAGAGGACAGTTGTTTTTTTTTTTAAATGAAGGAAAATGAATAAGGGAAATCCTCCCAGACAGCAGAATCAGGATCGGCTAAGTTGGCTCATCAAAGAACATACTTCATGGTCAGAGCAGGAAATCCTTGTTATTCCTGCCTAGCAGGAGTTGACATACCATATTTCACCTCATCATCATCACAAATTTTATGCCAAATTTTCTTTTCTTTTTTGCAAAATATTGGGGTGTGACCAATATGTGAAGTTTTTTTTTTTTTTAAAGAAAAGAACATTGTGCTGATCACTAAATTGTCTTTGGTGCACAATACTTGGGAATATATGCTGAAATTTAATAGTCCAAATTGGCACACATAATTTCTTCATGACAGTTTAGTAAACTTTTTTTTGGCCTGAAAACAAAGCCAACACATTAGTTGTTCTTGATTTGTGTTTATAGTCAAAATATTACACTTGAGAAAATTTGCTCCAGTGTGGTGCAGTATGGACTTAGAACTTTAATCTTCTGTGTCCAAAGATTCTGAGCCACTATCATTGGTTTCCTTATCTGATGTACCATCCTCAGAAGCACTCATATGAGATGTTTCCCATGTGTCCTGCAGTGCTCTAAACAATCCACACAAGGCAGCTTTGGGAAATATACTGATAATATGTGTGTACCGAGAATTCTAGGCTTTTGATCACAGTGTGGGAGAAGACAAGTGTGCATCCATATGTTACTGATGAATAAATACATTGCTGCTATGTTTACCTTTTAAGTTGGGGGTGATGAACAGAATTATGCTGTGTGATGATTATATGAAAGGTTATAAGTCAGTTTTTGGATGAGAAAAACCAAGTGTGATGATTACGTGATGGTGAGGATTATGGGATGAACTATACTATAGTAAGCGATAGACCAATGATTGCTGTGTATTTTCTTTGTAGGAGTTTTCTGAATAGAGTTTTAAATTGCAGATATCTGGGCGGGGGTTGTAGCTCAATGGTAGAGCGCTTGCCTAACAAGCATGAGACACTAGGTTCAATCCTCAGCACCACATAAAAAACAAGTACATAAAAAATAAAAGTTAAATTCTTAAAAAATAGTAAATCACCAATATCTTATCTCAACCATATTTTATAGTGATCATGTGAGGAGAAGACCAGTTGTGTTTTTATTGGTAGGAGATGAGACCTGATTTTATGGAGAGGGTTGTGCAAATCTAGAGATGCTAACTTCAAAGTAAAGGTTATAAGTGCAGGGCATGGTGGCACAGGTCTGTAATCCCAGCAGCTCAGGAGGCTGAGGCAGGAGGATCACAAGTTTAAAGCTAGCCTCAGCAATTTAGTGAGGTCCTAAGCAACTCAGCTAGACCCTGTCTCTAAATAAAACATAAAAAGGGCTCAGGAAGTGGCTCAGTGCCTAAGCCCCCTGGGTTCAATCCTCCATTAAAAAAAAAGTAAAGGCTATAAGAGATGAGACTTTTGCCTGTATTGCCTTTTCCACTAAAAGACAAATAGATGTGTATAAATGTTGGCTGCCCAAAGTGGCAAACTGTAGCAGACACTGGGGATTGGCCCCCTGTGACCCCATATAACTCTACTAGCTCAATGGTTGGAGTTTCTGGGAAAGTTTTTTAAATGAATATATACAGTTGACAGATCCTTGAATCTTTTTGTTGCTTCATTCTTCTTTCTTTCCAGATTATGCTCAAAATGCCTGGAGGAACAGAAGTCATCTCAGGGCCATAAGTTGTAGGACAAAAGTCTGCATGTTAACAGCAGCAGTTTTAGGTACCTGTAGAAACATGTCAGCTTATTAGAGCTTATGGAGATCTCTTATGGCCTTCACTAGTAGCTTGCAAAAAAAAAAAAAAAAAAGGAAAACTGGCTGTATTAGATATATCTAAAAGCGAGGGGAAAGAAATAGTTTTGCTAAGTGTTTTTTTTTTTATGCCTCCAATTAGCAATACAAAATGAATGAGACTCATACTGTGAATCTTGAAGGAGTACAAAACCTAAATTATGTGCTCCAATATAAAGGTAGCATTTAAAATATTAAGAGGAAGGAAACTTGACTGAACCTAGGAACAGAGCCTGTGAAAAGCTTAAACTCGTAGACATCCCCCAAACATCTACTTACACCAAAGTAGGGCCAATACCTCAGATCATTAGGGTCTTCTCATTCTAAAGTAATCTAATGACTTCAGTGAAAAAAAAAGCTAAGAAAGAGTCATGTAAATGAGGGACTAGGGGGCTTGGGAAAATTTCTATGTCTTCTTGACTGTGAGGTGAAGATGAAGATCATGAGGACATGAATTGACCGCCTTTTCTTCCTTTGACTAGCAACCAATGAAATGGAATATAAATCAAATTTACTGTGGTATTTCTAGTGGCCTACCCCCATATTTATTTCCCCTTCTTTAGTAACAAATACACAATTCATATCTGGACATATTGTCTTTTGGTATAAAAAACTTTATGTCAGGTTCCCAAACTCCCTTACTGATAGGCATGGCTGTGCTTTTAAGTTCTGGTCCATGGGACATAAGCAATAGTATTTTGTGAACTTCTGTGAAGTTCCTTAGGAGACAGGAGACGTGCCCTTCTTCACCTTTCCCCATTCCATTGCCTGGAATGTAGATGTGATAGCAGGAGTTTTATCAGCCATCTTAGGCCAAAAGAATGAGGGCCATACCCTAAGGATGTGGGATCAGAGAGCAAGAAGGAAGTTGTGTACTTCATACTAGCTATAGATTATCTATTTACATGTTTCTTTTGTAAAAGAAAGAAACTTGCAGTCTTGAGTAAGCCACTATTATCTTTGTTTTTTATCTTATAGAGAATTAAATTTAACAGTAAGCAATGTACCTGCTAGATTGTTAAAGCCTGGCCCAAACACACATACACATGTGTCTGTGCACACACACAGATGCATGTGATCTTTCAACCCCTAGAGCAGTCCCCAATCCACACGTACAGGAAATGGGTGGATGAGATGGTAAAGTTCCCAGATGGCTAAAATTTTGCAAATCCTCTTTTAGGGCTATCCAAGTAGGAAAATAATCAAGGGACATGCTCTTAGAGAGCAGAATACAGGATGTCCAGCAAAGCTGAAGAAAAACTCTATTGCTACATCATAGAGTTCTTGCTATAAACATGTATAAAGTTGACATGATATTCATTAGTAATCTTAGTATATTGTTTCCATCTCTTCTATTTCCAAATGGGAGGTTTAATTTACTCCATACTGTTTTCCCTCAAATATTGGGCATTGGACTTTGGATGTTTTGGACAGAGTCAAATACATCATTTACCCATAGTTGTGAGGTGATGGGAAACTACATCAAGTCTGGATGAATTTGCTCCTAAAAGTTCCAACTTATAAAGTTGTGGTGTCTGAATTTGGATTGTCTCTCTCTATATAGGGCACAAGTACATTTTTAACTGCATTTGATACAGTTGTATTATATTAGTTGAAAGCCTTAAATATATTGGGGAGGCTATCAAGTAATAGAATGTTCTGTTCACATGGCGTTCATGTAGTTCATATGGTGCTCAACATATATTTCCAATTGTTCTGGGGAGAGCGCTGTGGTTTTCCTTTGAGTAGCTCTGGCACACTCCCTCTCTTTCCTTTTCCCTCTCCATCCACAGGTCAGAGTGGGCATGTCCCAATCCTTGATTCAAAGAGTAAGCACATAAACTTGAACTTGGCTGATGAATGTTCCATTCCCTAGCTTTTGAGAATGGGCATATGACCCAAGCTAGTATAAGCATGAGGCCAAACTTGGCCAATGAATTAGCCTTAGGAATTAAACTGTAGCTATTAGGAATAATGAACTCTCTTCTTCTAGATTGTTTAGGTGGTTAGATGAAGGATGGGCCTTTCTAGGCAATAGATGTTAAAACTGAGAACATGAGAAAGGCAGATTCTTAGCCTCACAGTTTGAACACCAGCACACAGCTGTGCCTGAAGCTAAACCACCTATGGATCTTGCAGCTCTTTGACCTAATATATGTCCTCTTTACTAATCCAGCTTTATTTTGAATTCTGTCACTTACAACCAGAAGAAGCTGGACAAAGAGACACCCATAATCTTATAAAGTCCCATCTCTCCCCCTCCATGTAGCTCACACTAAGAATCATTGTTGATACTCATATATATATATATATATCTATATATATATATATAT
>NW_026000252.1:411323-429906 GCF_001458135.2 Marmota marmota marmota
GGTTGGTTCCACAGTCTTGGTATTGTGAATTGTGCTGCTATGAACATCGATGTAGCAGTGTCCCTGTAGCATGCTCTTTTTAGGTCTTTAGGGAATAGACCAAGAAGGGGAATAGCTGGGTCAAATGGTGGCTCCATTCCCAGCTTTCCAAGAAATCTCCATACTGCTTTCCAAATTGGCTGCACCAATCTGCAGTCCCACCAGCAATGTACAAGTGTACCCTTTTCCCCACATCCTCGCCAGCACTTGTTGTTGTTTGACTTCATAATGGCTGCCAATCTTACTGGAGTGAGATGGTATCTTAGGGTGGTTTTGATTTGCATTTCTCTGACTGCTAGAGATGGTGAGCATTTTTTCATGTACTTGTTGATTGATTGTATGTCCTCCTCTGAGAAGTGTCTGTTCAGGTCCTTGGCCCATTTGTTGATTGGGTTGTTTGTTATCTTATTGTCTAATTTTTTGAGTTCTTTGTATACTCGAGAAACATCTTTTTGATGTGCAAACATCAAGAGTAGACAGTAAGAGTCTTACTTGTGTATAGGAGGAGTGGGAACTTGCTGCAATCTGCAAAACTACTTCCTGTCATAAAGATATGAGAAATTTATTTATTTTTTCTTCTGATAAAGTAAACATAGGTGACCTCCTAAGTTATCATGATGAAGTTAGGACAGAAGTTTGAGTGACAAAAGATTCTCTCAAGTTCTGTTACTTGAGGAATAGTTATTGCTTATCTTGAGAATGTGCATGTAACGGGTTGTATCTGCTTGGCTGTATAAGGGGGTGACATTCCTTTATGTTTTCACAATCTCTTAGTGATACCAGTGGGTGTCCAGTAGGGGTTCAGGTTCTTGGCGTTCCTAACAAAGGGCTGAGCAAGGCTCACAGAAGCAACAAGCAGAGTGCAGATTTATTCAAAGTGAAAGTACAATTCTAAAGGAGAGTAGAGCAGGCAGAGTTTGAGAGTGGCCCATGGCCCTGATACCTAGGTGAGTCTTGTCTTGTATAGCCTACCTGTGGACCGAGTGGAGATTAAGTCCCATTTTTTCCTATTGATTACTTTATTTTTGCCTAATTAGAACACAGAACTTGTGGTGGGAGTTGCTATGGTGATAAGCCCTCCAAGGCAGAAGTTGCCATGGCAATGGGATTTATTGTAAACAGGACTATAATGACTCTTCTCTCAGTTTTGTATTCTGGTCAGCATTTTTCTTGTACCCTGCCTCCACCATCTTGATGTCCGTAACTTCGACCTCATTAGAAGTTGCCTGTGATGTGTATCACATTCCGGCTTAATGCTTATTCACTAATAAGTGCATTTTTTCCCTTTACAACCTTTGTGGAGAGAATTTTTGAGTTGGGAGATCTCTTGTTAAATTATATTTCCCTCAAAGTGATTTCATCTGTCTGCAGTGTACACTGATGAAGTTTCTCCTTGATCAAACTTTACTCAGGCTCTTCTGAATGGTCTTCCCAACTAGGCCTTGACATTTGCACTTCCGTGTCTCTGTTTTTGCATGACTCAGTTTTAGCAAGAATCCTGCTAATTTGTTTACCCACAATCCCCCTCTCCCATATCGGATCCAATTCTTCATCTTCCCTCTTCCCACAAGGTGATGTTTGATCATCCTGGCCTGTCTTCAGCAAAAAATCCTGTTAGGACAGTTTAGCCAGAATGCCCCCTCACCCCTGATGTTTCCTTTTAGTTATTTTCACTCCACTCACCCCCCATCCTGCTCCTGAACTATAACTTTCAACTTTTCCTGGTTATATTTAGCATTTAGTCCATTTCAATACTGAGGTCTCCTTTCCCTTTTTGCAATAGTCCTGGGGGAAAAAAAAACCCTGTTTTTACTGCTTCTTCTACTGTACGGCTCCAGTTTTCTTTGACAATAAGTTATAGAAAACAGGGAAAAGATGAAACCGAAGGACAATTCTAAGGCCAGAGCATAAAAGAGCACTGTGCTAAAGTATAGACTTTACTCAATAGGCATGGAGGAGCTATGGAAGACTTTTAGTCAGGAAATTAAAATAAATATTTTTTAACCTTAGAAAAATCACTCTGGCAATAGTGTTAGAGGTGGGTTGAAGGGGAGAAGGAAAGAAGGGTGAAGTAGCACAGCACTGAATGCAGACACACTAATTTAAAAATACTATTTAAGGTTTTTTAAAAACTCTATTATTACTTAATAAGTTATTCCTGTATCCATGAATTTGTATGTGTGGTGCTGGAGATTGAACCTAGGGTCCTGAACATGCTAGCTAAGTGCTCTACCACTGAGCTATATCCCCAGCCTTCAAAAAGTTATTTCTGGACTAACTTTTCTGCTAGCAATCCTAACAATATCTGGAGTTTGTTTGTTTATTTATTTATTTATCTGAAGCACAAGGAAAACATTTCTCCAAGATCCAGAGAGAGGAAGAAAACAATAGTGAATGTGGCTGGGGCTCACCACATTCCTTGGCCATTTTTCCTGAGTGCTTTTGGTGTCCTTTTGGCCCATTGACTCTAGAGATCCCATGTCTCTTTAAGTTCTAGAATATTTCTGGTGGTGTACAACAGGAGAAAAGGCTTGCTTATCACAAGGGTCTCTTGCATTTGTTGGTGGTTCTGCTTATGGTAAATATTTACTTGATATTATCAGTGAAGTCTTGTACAACAGTCATGAAAGTGGGGTGCATTTGTTAGGACAAGAACTCATTTATTGACAGCTAGAATCCCAGATTGTGACTACTTATTGCCTGGACTCATATGGGTTCAGGTTTTCCTAATATAACCTCCCATAAATAAAAAAAAATTAACTTGGGACTCTGTTAATAGAAATTAAAAAGGACTAAGACACTTTGAATGAACTAAACACACGCATTTATTACAGAGTTAACAAAGGCACATCAATAACAACTTACAATGTATTTATACATAATTAACACAAGTGGGATTCTCTGTTACATGCCAATTTTTTCAATAAATAATTGTTCAATTCTTCAGGTCATGAAAGATAAAGGCAAAGTCTCAGTCCCAATCTTAATCTTCCCCATCCTCTTCTTGAGAACTACACTGATCCCTGAGGGGCAGATCATCATCATCTGTAGCCATATTACATCTCTAGAAAAACATCCTAATTATAGACACTCCTCAGATTCCTTTAAGTCCAGTTTTCAATGAACAGGCTCTCTGCTTTAGCAGATGCTGTCTCTGCTATTCATCCACTGTTACTCCATGATATTTCACCTCTGTCTCTCTTTGCATTTGCACACAGACAGTGCACTGTATCACTTACAGGGAGACATCTCCATATCTCTCATCAGGAAAACCTGTCATTTTGTATGTGTCTGCTGTACTTTGTACTGGAAACTCTGCCTGCCTCTGCACTGTGCTGTTCCCATGCACAACACAAAAGTGCTAGAATTTTTTTTTTTTTGTTACCAGGGATTGAATTCAGGGGCACTACCACTGAATCATATACCCAGCCCTTTTTTAATATTTTGTTTACAGACAGGGTCTCACTGAGTTGCTTAGGGCATTTCTAATACCCTAAGGCTGGCTTTGAACTTGTGATCCTCCTGCCTCAGCCTCCAGAATTGCTGGGATTACAGATGTGCACCACCTCTCCCAGTATAGAACTTCCTTTTTATATTGACTTCTGTATCCACTTCAGAATTCTGAGCTTTTGCTTTGGGCATGTCTCTACAGATGAGAATTAGACTTTCTGTACTTCTCACAAACCTTATCCTATGTCCTAGTAGCTGCCCCTTCTATCTAAAGTACTTTGTTTGCAGCCGTTTGCTTTTGTTCCCCAGATATCCACTGCCCTCCTAAGGAAGAAGTATAAGTTACTAAAAGGAAAATCTGTGAGGGCTCAATTAAATGGGGATTTCTAGTACAGGAAAGAGCCAAGTTAAAAAACATCAGAGTATGTGTGTTCACCTGTTAACACACATGCCTATATATTAACATGTATAGGCATTAGATCACTCCAGAAACAAAATCATGTATTAGGCCTGTCTCTATGTCATGCTCTGTACAGATGCGGGTCGTGTGCATAGATTCTACCTGTGGAACTTTGAGATGTTCACAGTCTAGGCAATATTTTGGGTTCATTATTATATCAGAACTTTCCTGATAATTAAGATATTACAAGGGTCTTCACTTTTTGGCCTTTCTGAAGTGGTAAATGACTGCTCTATTGGTCAATAGGAATTTGATGCTGCTCCTAAATTCTGAGATTCAATGCCTAGAGGTTTGCTTCAGTAAAACATCTCATTTATCCATGCATGTGGCCATCTGATATTCAATACTGTACCACTGGAGAGTCTTGCCTTTTTAATACAGACACTCAGGAGGGGCAGCACATGAAGCACTGCCATTCTATTACACCAGAGTATGATTTTTTTCCTTAGATCTCAGCTATGAGCTGCTTTCCATAGCCTGAGATGCCCAACAGTAAAGTTCTGAAGGGAAAAATTCCAGGTCTACTAAGAAGGCAGGCCTGAGAAGTTGCTACCACAGGGCTTTTAGAGAGCTAGAGACCACCATCAGGAATGAGGAAGGGAGGGCCTTTGAAGGGTGTTGTGAAAGAACAATGAAACATACCCAAGACAAACTTGGTTTACTTCAGGTTTTATCTGTGGGTCAACTTTCCCCTAACCAATAGAAACTCAGTTCCCATTTTGACAATGGTTGGGAATGCCTGCCCTGAATTCATACCCATCTAGCAGCTTCAAAGAGAAAGACATAAACTGAATTCTGAGGAGGCCAAAGACCTCTTGTAAATGTCTGTATACTGAACTGGTTTTAGTGCTGGGATTATCAGACTAACAGAAACACATGTGACACACCAAAGGAGGACTTAAAGTTGGCTTATCAAGAAAGGCCAAAGTGGAACCATATTAGAAATAGTAAAGTAGGGAACAAAGAGCAAGAGGGATCTATATGGTACAGCTGATGCTGGATAAGGACAGAGCCTCCTCTCTGGCCCTTGTCGCTGTAATAGATGGGTCAATAATACTTTATCACAACCTCTCATCCAAACTCCCTTGACTTCAATTTTCTACTAGCCAGACTCCAGGAGAGGGTTCAATGCAGAGGAGTTCCTGATTAGTGTTTTTTGAAGCATTTAGAAGTTGAACAGACTAAAGTATTATCAAGTTACATTTGTTTTGTTAAAGAATAAAAATGGTTATCTTTCTGTGCCATTTATTGGAGATAACCAATTTCAAGTGACAGAAAACCCCTTAATGGAACAATTCATGCATCTCATTGTCATGAAACCATTGATGCCCACCTTGAGAAGGACGAAGTGAACAACATTGGTTTCATTTGTTACACAGAAGATGCAGAATGGAAATGAATAACTGGCACATACAAACTTCTAATAATGTATCTTAAAACATTCCTCAGGATTTCTGAGGCACAATGGAAATCAGTGAGCATGATCTCAAAATTCTTACTTTTCTTTTATTAAAATATATGTTTTTCTTGTGTTAATAATTTCATTCTTATAGGAATCATAATCTAACACAATGGCTGTATTATCTACATAATTCAAAATACTGGTAGGTATTTGGAAACAAATTTACTATATGTATGAAATATAATGTTGAGCCAAATCACAAATTTAAATTTTATATTAGAATTACTAAATATTGGGATTGATATATTAGAACATGAATAGCTTTGAAGTGAACTCAATGTGTGAATATGGATTCATAAAAAAAGACATAACCAAAGAATTTACATACTTTATTAAAAGAACAAAAAATGACATAAAAGTAGCATACTAAAATGAGTTGCATAATGTATACTTCTAAACACAAACAAGCACTACAGCACTATAACTTGCAAAAAAAAAAAAAAGTCAAAGCATCTGCCGTTGAGGGAATGAGCTATTGCATTTTAGAGACAAAACATCATGGGAATGGTTTTTATTAATAAAATATTCTGATCATTATTAGAAACTATAATTGTTGCACAGGGTTAATAGTTTTCTTAATATAGGTATTTTCAAGTTACCACTTTTCTGCTCCCAATATATGTTTTCATTGTCTATATTCCAGAGAGTTTTATAAATGCATAAAATCAGCCTTTTAAAAAAGAGTATATTTAGGATCTTTTTTTAAAAAAAATCTAATTTATAGCTGGGCATGGTGGCACACACCCATAGTCCCATCTACTCAAGAGGCCAAGATGGGAGGATTTCTTGAACCCAGGAATCTGAGGTCAACCTGGGGCAATGTAGCCAGACTCTATCTCAAAAATAAAAAACAAAAAAATCCTTAATTTTAAATGAATGTAATTGGGAGCATGGAAACAAATTATTCACTTTCTAGTAACTAAAGTGGCAATGATAACAATAAAAGGAAATTTATTTTGGGAAGGTCATCCTCAGAATAAATGATGTTCACATCACTCCCTCAACTGCTAGACACAAAAGACAACAATAAAATAATTTGCTTTCCATTACTAACAAATAGCATCTGTATATAGACTTAAGCTTTGGAATCATGCAGTTCTAAGATAGATAAATCTTCAGGTTATGCGTTTAGGAGAGAAAAAATGCCTACTTAATAGTCAGGTTACTTTTCGGTGTTGTTACAGAGGTATTTTTTTTTTTTAAAGTAACATGATATAGAAGATGACTAGTGAGGAATATTTACAGTATCTGCAGAGTGGTAACTTATTTCACAGTGATACATTTTTTTTCCTTTTAGGTAAACCATAATTGAGGATGGGTTCTATATAAAAATAAATTTTCTCTGGAATAATTGAGTTTTTGAGTATTAATTCCTTATAGGCGTGGACAAGTAAAGGGACTGGATACTGAATTAGTCAAACTGAATCCTAGCTGAGGTTATTTTTGGGTCTCTCATGCATTTGTTATACTTCGTTTCCTAATTTGTTTTACTTAAAGACAGCCACTGTGTTTAAGCTCCAAAGAATGCAACCCAGATGCTGTCAGCAGGCACACCATGTTGTAAATTTATTGAATATCTCCTGCTATGCTTCTAGGACCATTCTTGCTATTTTATGGATGATTTTTCCTGACTTAAAATCTCAGAGTTCAGGCTGGGATGTGGCTCAGTGGTAAGAGCACTTGCCTAACATGCATGAGGCCGTGGATTCAATCCTCAGCTTGGCAATAAAATAAACTAAACCACAAAAAAACTCATCTCTCTCTTGACCTTATGAAAATATATTCTTGTGGCTTATATATTCACAAGGATATGTCAAAACAAGGATATAGGTTAAATTGGGAAATTATGTTGGTGAATTCTTAACTATAGAATGAATGAATGCTAACATTTTACATCAATGGAAATGGTGGTTAGATTGTCAGGCTGTTAGTTGTATGGTTATATGACGGACTCTTAAGTGCTTATGAAATGAGGAAGTAAAAAGAAAAAAAAAAGAAATTTCTAACCAGCTGGCCCTGAGCTATTTGACAACTATAAGGCTTGGATTGCTTTCTGACTTTGGCTTATTTTTCTCTCTCTCTGTTTTGTTTGTTTGTTTGTGTGTGTGTGCTGGGGATTGAACCCAGGGCCTTGCGCATATTAGGCAAGTACTCTACCACTGAGCCACATCCCTAGCTCTATTTTCTATCCTGTGAGAACTAGAAAAATGGGCTGCTATGCCCCAGTTGCAGCGCTCTTAAACCCAGGATGGGCTTCTTGAGAACAAGAGCTACATGTCCCAATTTGTGAAGGGCTTAAAAAACCTAGAGTGATCTTTCCCTTAACCTATCTAACCTCAACAGTTCCTGTCTCATTTCCTGGGCAGGATAAGAAAGTTCCATGTCTATTTGCAATTGGTGTGGAGATAAAACTGGCAGAAATGATCAGATTGAAACATTCTCTTTCAGCTCCTATGCTATGGAAGATTTTGGCTAGTTCTCTTCTTAGTTAAAACAAAATATTGGGAGGCTGCAGTGGCACATCAAAGTACTCTGTAATCTAGTAAAATCAGGTCAGAAAATAGCTTCCACTGAGCAGGTATAATGTAAATAAAGTTATTTCCAAAGTTGTGTCAGAAGCTTGTTTTCCTTTGTTGAAGGGGATCAACTGCCCTATACTGGTCACACTTAACTGTTAAGTAAGCTCTTTTGACTGCCTATTTGTTTGGGGGCCTGAATCTTAAAGGAGGAATAGAGGTCAACAGTAACAATTTGACTATTCCTGGAATACACATTAGTTGGCATACATATTAACTGATGCATATAGCAATAATTATCTGGGAAAGATGAAATCTGATTTTAACATAATGAGAATAACTATTTTGTAACTTTAAAGTATATTTAACTGCTTGCAATCATTAAAAAAGTAAATTCCTTCTAGACACCCACTTGGTGTGTGTGTGTGTGCATGTGCGTGTGTGTGTGTGTGTTTCCAGTGGGGGTTAATTCACAAAGCAAACAATCATTGCTAGTTGTCTTGCTGAAAGAAATACTTCTGCTCTTGTTTAGTGCTGTTAGCTAAAGTTGACCTTTTCTCTGTTACCAGCCTTTTCTTATAGTGAGCTGTAGCAAACTAGAAAAGCATCCACAACAGCAAAGCAAAAAATCCTCCTTCTCAAGGCCTTAGAAATAACTCTTTCTTACTAATGTTTCCACTATCATCACAGACTTCTTACGTTAAAAAAAAAAAAAGCTCCAAGGATTGCTTTCATGAACTATGTACATAAGTGCAAAAAAGGTGTGTCTCACACATCCGCACCCTAACTGAGACAATCAGGTAACGGCAGCATATGTCTCTTAAACACTGTCAAAGGGTCATTCCACAGTATCTTTATGTATGGTTTTGCAAATATGAATTGATTTCAAAATATATTTTAGTCATCCTCTAATCCTCATGTAATTGTATACGTAAAACAGAAATTTTGCAGCTACAGATGTTACATGACTAGGATAATTTTAGTTATAAAAAAGAGTCAGGTAATATTTTATATATTCAACAATTATGTTTTGATGTCAAAATACTGAGGAATAACCCAATCCACACAACAAATTCTATAAACTATAAAGCTTGACTCTAAAATCCATGTGTTGTAAACTTTTTGACCCAGAAGTCACACAAGGTCACAAATTCAGCTTTCACATGAGACTTAGGGATTTAAAAAAAAAAATTCAACCATATCTGTTTTCTGAGTTTTGAGCTGTAGCTTCGACATGCTCATACTGTCACAAACCATGTATAGTTTACAAATAAAAATTTCACACACACACATACAACGTCTAAAGGTAGCCATGTTGTAGTTTTGTTGCCAACGCAACGACTAAATATAATTAGTTAATAATTATTCTTTTTGTATAAAGGTAAATTTGTTCTTAAACTGTGAACTGTAGAGAGTTGTTATGGACTGTAATCTACATTTGCCATGCTTCAATGTCAGTTTAGAACTTATCCAGATGGAATGAATATATGTAGTAAAAACTTACACTTTCCCTAACTCTCCTTCAAAATTAAATCCATCAGTTACTTAGAGATACAAAAAGTAATAAAATAAGAATCTTAAAAGCTAACAATAAAAAAATGAAAGCACGGCACCAATCAGTGATGGTGCTCAGAAACCTATATTTGTAGTTATGTATTTACAGGTTGATTAGACTAGCAACTACATTTTCTAAAAAAAGTTATATTTTTTAAATGCTACTTATTCTATTGACTTCAACAGGTACTTGTTAAACTAGGCCACTATGTTACTAAATCTATTAATTAAATTGGGAAATCAAATTTCCTGCCTAAATTTTACTTGTATTTATTTCAATGTATGAGAGATGAAAAGAATTAAGACTCCAGTTTCTAATCATTCTGAGTGCCACAGCCTACTCTACAGACTAAAAGAACTCAAGAAACTTGTGGTTGCACTTTACCTGAGAGCATCCTCATCGACACTCTCCAAAGAGGGGGAAAAAGAACCAAATAACTTTACAAGTAGCACATGAACCTTCTCTCTTATTTCATTAAATGCAATTGTAAATCTGGTTCCTTATTCAGACATCATCATTATGCTCACTGGTCATGGCATTAAAAAGTGATTCAGGCTGTAAAGGCTAATTTCAGTTGGTTCCTGCTGATGGCAGGGAGAAGGTACTGGCATTTTCCCAAGTTGGAGAGCAGGTGAGCTAAGGGCTCCCATTAGTGAACACAGCCAGTGCTGTAGGACAACACTCATGGCAAGATCAAAGTGCTTTAGCATGTTCAGAAATGGATGGAGTTGGGAGAAGATGGCTTTCATGATTAACTACAAAGTAAAGACTAATCTAGAAATGTGAAATGAAATGCAACAGCTGGGAATGGAATCATGCTCTCATTGCAAAAGTAAATACTGTATTTAAATAGCAATTTTATGAATCCATTATTTTATTTCATCTTAATCCCTCTTTAAAATATACTTATGCTATGGTCACATAGTGCTTTTGGTAAAAATTGAAACTACTAAAACCCTCTTAAAAGGTATTTTTAGATTACTTTTTTCTGTATGGATGACCCATTTCATCCAAGTTTCAGCACTCTTGCATAGTTCTGCAAAAGGCTGAGAAAAATGGACAAAACCCATAATTTTGGATAAATAAAAATAGAGGCCCTTGTAAACTACAAAGATTATAAACTTTTAACTAAGAATCACAAGTGATTAGAATTTCATATATACAATTCATTCAGTAAATTTTTGCTTAGAGTCACTGATTTTGTGACTTGTCTTTATAACTTGAAATTTATAGTCTAATGACTTATTGGTCTTGTTTTCTCTTGAAAAAAAGATAATCTTAATAAGTCATTGCACAACTAGCTTAAAGAGTACTATCTTAAAATTTCATTTCTCTCAAAACTCTGTTGAATTTGATCAAAACTTTAGGGCTTTGAGTTTTCTTTCTTTAAATTCATTTACATAAAAACTTTAAAAATGCCAACAGTATAGAAAATTGTGGCTCCAAAATACAACTATCATGGATATCCCCCATGAATCTCTTACTACAAATAAGCCATTTTTAATGTCTTCTAGTGCTTAAAGCAATAGGAAAACAGCTGAACTCTAGGTTTGTTGTCTCTGTACATCACACCACAAGTTTAAAAAGTTCAATGAGATAGTATGTTGCATCAAAATGTCAAACTCCATAAAAGTTCATTTTGCACAAAAATTTCATCTCCACTGATCAGCTCAGGTGCTTCCTTCCTGGATTTATGTGATCAGATCTGCCATTCTGGAGAGGCACTGGCACAGATTATACAAAATTCAGTTGTATACAAAAGACATTTCAAAAAGGCATACTCTACTTTCTTTTCTAGCAGTGTTAAGATTTTAGGAAACAAATTAAGTGGTTCAAAGAGTCCACTGGGAAAAGTTAGGACAACTCTTGATCTCTTGCTCCAGGTAACACTGTTAACAGATAACAGTGGCTCAATACAAGCAAGACTGACTAGAAATCACTGTTGACCAGGATTTGGATTGATAGTTAAGATCAACGGGATACAAACTACCTGGGATAATTTTGTTCTTTTGTATTGTGAGCCAAACTGCTTTGCTCAGGCTTTGCCTATGGAGTCTGAAATGTTCTGAAGCAAAATGTGAGGAGAAGGAACAACTGGTAGTTCTGAGTCCTACAGTTGGTTGGGTACCCCTGAGCAAGTTACCTGCTCTGGGTCTTAGTTTGATCAACTGTGAAAAATCTTTGCCAACTCTATTGTTCTACAATTCAAACCTACCAGCTGGCTTTTGATATCCTAAATCAGATTTTTTCTTTGATTGTCATTTTCATGAAGGAGAAAAACAACATATATATTTTATGTTTTTATACTTTCTCATGGGAGAATATATATTTAGTAGAAAATATTAAATCTAATTTGTGTAAAATATCACGTTTCTACCACTGTATAAGAGTAATGTTAATAACTCAGTAGAATGGAGGAGGTATGCTATGTATATACCACAGGAATGGATTAATTTCTATTTTTACTGTGTGCAACTATTTTATAAGTATTAGTAATGAAAATTCAGCTCATCTCTGTGGAATATAGCCTCTCTATATTAATCAAAGTGTGCTAATATCTCTCTATGAACATATAAAAAGGTTAATGAGTCCAAACAATAAAAAAGCTTTATGATGCAAAGGATTCTGATGTTAAAATCTGGCCAGGGAAACACTTGTCACGTGTCATGGGTGCTGGCTCCTTCACTAAAATGTTAAACAGCATTGGAAATTCAGTTAAACTTAAGCTAAAGACAATTGTGGACACCTTTTCAAGTTCTTTTGCATAAACCAAAGAGTAATTTTAAATGTCTCCCTGCCCCCATCCCTACAATTTCTCTGAACCTGTACTCAGGCTCCCTCTGTGATCAATAGAGAAGATTGTCCATTTGGGGAGGAAAGGCCTCATTTGGAACCAATTCTCTTTCACCCTGACTGACTTTTGCTAGATTGCATCTTACTTATTATTCAAAGAGTAGTCTAAAGAGCATGAGCCATTTGCATTTGGAAATGGCACTTGTGTAAAAGGTTACATTGCAATGGTTTTACACACTTTCTGCCAGTATGTAAAAACTATCTCCACGCCCCCATCTTTCTGTTTGATTTATAACCTGCAATTAGCATACCTTTAAGCTCCCAAGTACCAGTTTCTCAGCTGAAGATGACAAATGGCTCAATTTTAGACACTCAACCTAGGAGACAGGATTTCTTGAGATACAAAAAAAAATGTAATGGGTACTTTATATCATTTTTAGTATAAATGCTGAGAACTTCATTAAAAGGAAAAATTCTCCATTTTTAAGCCATTTAAGAGGAGTGTATTAGGAGTTCATGTTTGAAGAAGTTCCTTACTTTGGGTGGTAATTATTTCTCTCTCACAAAAAAATCTAGCAAGCTTACTGAATTATGCAGGGTCAGATCTACAGGTACAAATTATATACATGCATGTTTATGACCAGGTTTTGTGCACACTCAAAAGTGAGGCCTTTTACATATCTGCCTCTAGAAACCTACAGAAAGATTCTAAAGAGAGCATATTAACATAATCCTGTCATGTTTTCAAGCACATATACTTCTGTTCCCCACTAGTAACATTTTAATTTTTACCAAACACCACACATATACAGCAAAACACTGTAGTATATAAGACTAAATTCAACCCAAACCAGTACAACACAACGATGGGGAAGATGGTACTGGACATATTTGTTACATTCTAAATCAACCCAATAGACTATCCTGTAAACACAATAGTAAGGTAACACTTCAAAAACAGATAAACATTTATCCACCAAGAATGTAGAGTAAGCCAACAGTACAGTGTGGAAATTAATTTAGCATACTGGTTATTGGAAAATCACAAATTTTATGGTCATATTCTACCTGATAATTCAAACAAGATGGGCAGTAGTTATTAGCTTTCTATATGGGTCTTGTTTTACCATCTTCGCTGATTTTTAATGCTTCATTTTTTATTCAAATTTGTTGGCTGGTACATTTTCTCTGCTTAATATATTGACTGCACCATGCTTATTGTTGTGTTGGTAGAAGAGGACATTTGAGAATACATATAGAAAGGCCATATGGAGGTTTTCATGGAGAGATTCCGGTACTCCGTGACTCTGCTGTTCAGAATTTCGACTGAAATGGTAAAAACAAGAGAAAGAGTGAGACATATTGAAGGGTTACTGTACTAGGAGTTAGGATACTAGTTCTCGCTTCAGTTCTGAATTTCAGTTTGTTTATGCATCTGTGAAAATAGGGCTGTTGTGAATGATCAGTAAATAGCGACAGCTATGACAGTCTATGGGAAACTTCCCGTGAGAGTTATTGTGGAGAACTGCCCTCAATTAAAAGAGATACGTTGTTTCAGGCATTATCTATACAATACCAAAACTTTTGCAGATCATCCACCCATTGGTTGATCTCCTTCAACAGGTACATACTGGAAAAACATGTTCAATACCAAACACTTTGAAATATGCCAATAGTAAGTAAACTTCACACTTTATCAGAGTGTTTTAAAGCCATGCAGAAATAGCCTAAGTTAGGCATAAAGCAATGTATAAAACTGTTTTGACCTCTGGAGAAATTTTCAACACTTCTTACATATCAAATGCCTCTACTTTTTCCAATGGAAACAAGTAAAAAGAATCATTC
Source organism: Marmota marmota marmota (assembly GCF_001458135.2). Lineage (NCBI taxonomy): Eukaryota > Metazoa > Chordata > Mammalia > Rodentia > Sciuridae > Marmota > Marmota marmota. Next base: position 425,444 of record NW_026000252.1, read on the forward strand.
TTCCCAAGTGTATTTTGTTAGAAAGTTAATTATAATTATGACTTTTGTTTACCTTGACATGCATAGCCATTGAAAAGGGAGCAAGGTGTTGGCAAAAATCTACATTCTCATGTATGGTGCTTTGCCCAAGTTGCCACTATCCCAAAAACATCCCTGAAAACTATTACCATCTATGCTTCCTTCTGTTATCCCATGGATTCAGAAGTGTCTTTTTTAAAAAACAGTCCTTATGATGAAAAGGACTTGTTTATCTGCTGTACATCTGGCAATCAGCTCTGTTCAAAACAGAGTTGGTGGCCTGTGTATCCTCAGCAGCACAGAAGGATTAGCTGGGAACATAACTGCTGCCTCCTTCAAATGACAATGCGGCTGTGAGAACTTCAAATTTTCAATGACTAACGTATGTAATTCAGAGTTGGTACACTTAGATTTAATAAGTCTCTAGAATTAATACACCTAGCTCTCTTAAGTGGCTTCAAAAGACACAGGTTCAGGTGCATGATTGCTCAAAGTATGTGCTACCATGGGCTCCATACTAGGCAAAGAGGAGATCAAGGGCATAGGGGAAAAATCCAAGAGCAAAAGAATTTTAAAATAACATGATTTCAATGAAAGTAATGATTAAATCACTTGATTATGCTACTCAAAACTCGAAACAGCTGGAGCAATTCTGGGTGACTTATGTGGGAAGCAACATAAGGCAGCTGACTGTAAATGCACTATTTTCCACAATGTCATCTGAGAAGCATGACACTGTCTTTAAGATAATCATCTCAGTTAAATCCTAACAAATATTACTTTGGGGGGAGTGCTGGGAATTGAACCCAGGGCTTCACATATTAGGCACGCACTCTACCACTGGGCTACATCCCTGGCTCTACTTTGTTTACTTCAATAAAAAAAATAAAGCTATAAAAATGTTTAGGAATTAGAGTTCAAAAGCAACTTGTATCTTTGGCTAACAAATCACACTTCTTTAAAAACAGGCAACCATTGCAGAATTTGTAAGTTGTATTTCCCAGTTATCAGCTGTCATTTCCATATTAAAATTGCATTTTGCTTTCTCATTTCAATTTGGAAAATTTAGAATGTATACATCAAGATCTAAGTCATAAGTGATATTTCAATGAAAATATTTAGCAAAGCCGTAGCAAATACATTGTGTAAATAAAAAGATAAAACCTAAAAATATTATTTATATTAATACTTAAAGAAACTTACTGTTCTACTGGTAACTTCTACATCTGTGAAACAAACATGCTGCTATTCAGTTCATCTATTGATAACTGGGGTATCTACAGTAGTAAAAAAGATTTTAGATTAAAATGATTTCTTGAGAGAATTCTGTTTCTTTTGTTCACTGCTTGGACATGGTAATCAATGATGATAATCAATTTCACAGAAAACCTTAGATATAATTTTTAAACTTTAGACATATTAACCATTTCCACTAATAGCAAAGCACAGATTAGAATGTGGTTTGCTCCATAATTAATTAATGCTCTGTGTGTTTCATGGTGATCATGCTTGTAATTTAAGTAGCAGAGGAATTTTTAGTCTGTGGGCATGGTTAACACTTGGCTATGGCAGAACAGCATTATTCAATAATTATCATATTTTTATTTTTTCTTTTTTTAGTTATTTTTAGCTATAAATGGCAGTAGAGTCAATCTTGACATATTTATACAAACATGGAGTATGTCTTATTTTAATTAGGAGCCCAGTCTTGTGGATGTACATGATATGGAGATTCATTGTGCGGTATTCATACATATGTAACCATCTTAAATTTCAAGACTCCCCAAATACTACTAATTTGCCAGTGACTCTGTCAGAAAAATACCTAAAGAAAATGAAAATCAAAACAACAAAAGCACATCTAATGTTTGTATGAGACGGAATGTCTGATGTAATCATTGGGTAATGATAAGGATATCTGTGCCTTGGAAAGAAATGTGATGCCTTGCTTTCTTTCCAATGTGTCTGAAAGTAAAAGTGATGATTGTACTAAGTCCAAGTTCAAGCACAATAATAAAAAAATGATAGGAAAATAAAATCAATTCTCATTTGACCAATGAGAAAGCATTTATGAAATAGTACAGTATATACATTTCAGGATTGGTATGGTAGCAAAAAATTAGTTACAGAATATCAAGAATGACATCTGTTCACTGATTAAAAATGAATAGAATCCCACCAATCACCCTTGGGATGAACGGCAAAGTATATACAGCATCTTAGAATGTATAGAAAAGTAAAATTTGTAAATGTGACAATTGCTTAAGAAACATGCAAATACATGGATCAGTGTCTCTTGCCAATCCAAAAAGCATACACTGTGCCTTCCCAACATATTGTAGTTTTCTAGGTCTGAACAGGTGAAATGAATGGCCAAACCTGATTGCCTGTAGTTGTTGCAGCGTAGGGAACGCTGGTTGCAGGTGTTGTTGCGGCAGACACAGCGGTAGGTGTAGCACCGTGCATCATGGGCACTTTCAGTAGGAAACCATGGAAGCGACACACAGGAGGGCGGAGCATTTATGCAATGATGACATTCATGGAATGGGGTGTGGTAGATATCACAGCAACAAGCCAAGTGACATCATCATGATGGAAACACCAGGGTGCAACATGCAATCACAGTCAGTGCAAAGCAACACGGCATGGGAGGAGGGAAATTTAAAAAGAGAAAAGGGGAAATCCAATTATAGTTACCATTAAGGAAAAAGGAACCATTCTCAACATTTAGTAAGTTTTTGAGCAGTATTGTATTGTAGTTGACTCAATAGGTCAAATTTTCAAAAAGGGTTATAATGAATGTATAAGAAAAAATACCTAATACTTCCAGGCTATCTATCTGAAGCTAGTTAAGCAGATGAGTAACTGGTTGCACATTTTAAAGGGGATTAGGGAATTGTGGATTTGTGTTTGAATTCACTGACTTTTATGGACATGAATTACTGCCATTGGATTTGCAAGTGCAAAGGGGCAGTTTTACGTATACTTACCTGATCTGCCTGCAAATAAAAAATGTAGTTTAATTGGTGGATATGTAGTAGGGGAGCAGATATGAAGACCTCAATGGACTATTTGTGCAGATTTTTAGGTACACCTCTGACAAGTTCCTTGGAAACTTTGGCTATTTATCAAACATATACATGGAGCCCTTCATAATAAATTTTGTCTTCACAACCAGTATTAGTGCTACAATGGGTAGAAAATGTAAAATCTTTTTCAGGATGTTTTTTCTTTGCCTTCTCTAGTTTTTTTTTCTGAAAGTTTTCTGTGTTTTTCTGATTTCCATTTTACTTTGGAAAGTCAAGCAGGAAATTGATGTGTGATTGGCAGGTATATGATAACTTATTGTGTCTTTATTAATTGAATTCAGACTTTCTGAAAGGCTACTGAGAAAGTGAATGGCCACATGTAATGTTATAGAAACCAAAAAGTTATCCCAAATGGCTATTAACAGAAACTCCATACTTATCCCTTCCACTCAACTCTAGCTACCTATCACCTACAGTTATCCCTTTATTGTCTCACATGCTGATTTGAAAAACAATCTTATTTCCCCTTTGGGAGCACAGCAACTACACAGGAAGCAGCAGCACTAAAGCATGCAATTTGCATTCCTAAGCAGAGCTCTGAAAGTAAAAGGACAAGGAAACATCCCCAAGAAACAGGTCACCAAATGTCAACACAGAGACACATATCTCAAACTTGCAGAAGTCTGTTCTTCTAATTGTATGCATAGAATGTTCCAGTTAGTATCAATGGACATGTTGTTAATTCCTATAGGGCAAGCTAATCCCTCAATAACAGAGGCCTCACTCCTGTTGTCAGGGGTCAGAACTTACTATGTAGTGAGTGCTGTTTCTATGTGGCCATCATCTTGACCTTTTTATTTTATCTGCATAAGCCTGTTAGTGCCTTTGGAGACTGTAACTACTCTACTCCACTAATGGGATGGATGTCAAGTTGTTGCAAACTCTCAAAAAGGATGGGAGGAATGAGATTGTGGGTTTGTAAAGGGTGGGACTTTCCTCCCTGCATTGAAAAAAAGCTATTTTCTCCTGATCTGTTCCTGCTTCTTATGAGGAGTTTAGGACCTGTAAACTCCCCAGTTGCTTTCTCATCCTTTTCAGTATTAGTGATGGGCAAAATGGCTTGGAGATGGCTACCAGGTTGTGTTGGTGGCTAGTGGCTAACTAAAGGATCTGTACGTAACTGATTGCTAAAAATCTCATAACTGCCAAAGAGTCATTTTAAAATGATTCTGCTGTGTCTAGTTTCTGTGCAGATGGCACTTCATCCTAGAACACTACAGATTTCAGCACAGAACACTGAAGAATGTTTTGCTTAGGTCATTCTTTCTTAACATCCGAGTACTGAATGGCTTAGGTCATCTGGATAACCTTTTAGGGGAGGAACTGTTTCATTGTACTTTAGACATTTGAAATATT